>NC_090279.1:172280417-172582917 GCF_040414725.1 Anabrus simplex | reverse complement strand
GGAACACACATATAGGCCTACCATCCATAAACTTGACTAACAACAACAGCGAGTCAGTGCAATATTATTGTTGGTAAGTTTTAGAGGATTTGGGGCTTCGTAGGTCATCATTTGTGTGCTCTGCAACGCGTGCTTTAAAACGTAAATTTCTGGAGAACCACTAAAGTTACGAAGAAAATTACCTTTCTTTTTTTGTTAATCTGAACAGCATTTAATGCAATAAAAGGTTAGGATGCAAACGTGCGTAAAAGAAAAACACCTTGTCCGTTTTACACTTATGTAGAGAGAGTTGCATAAACAGTAGGAGTTTAAATGATCGTACCTCATTTATATCTTTGCATTATCTTATAGCAAAACCGTAGCGAAATCTTGTTTGGATTCTAACCATTTACTGCATAAAATTCCTGGCCCTATTTTATGATACGACTCAGACCACACGTTTGGGAAAGGGGGAGAAATCATAGGCAAATTACGTGAAGTGATAATGTAATTCTTACAATTTCCCCGTTAACTTATGAAACATTTCCAAGAATGATCAATTTATCTGTGCTGCCATTCCCACATCGCACGGTATGTCCAAAGAATTGTCCAAGCCCTGAAGATGGTTTTTCGTGGTTTCCCGTTTTCACACCAGGCAAATGCACGGGCTGTACCTGAAAGAATGCCACGGTGGATTCATTCCCAATTTTTGCCCTTTCCTGTCCCATCGTCGCAATGATACACATCTGTGTCGGTGTGACGTAAATAAACTTATCAAAAAATGTAAAACTCTTTATTTACATATAGACGATAATCTAATTCTGATGTTGAGCTAGTTTGTAATGAAATCATTGGTGTGAAATGCTCTCCAAGCTAGTATAAGTATCATTCTTCGCCAGCACCACATTTCAAGAGAATTGATTTTTCTTCAGGTCTGTAGCACGAAGATTCCACGTCTAACTGCTCACATTTTCAGTGGTAATGAGATAGAGCGATCCTTCTATAAATGGGACAAATTCTTCATTTCGTGTTTGGCTGTAGCTGTTCTTTCCTTAATCTCAGGAGCACAGCTACCTAAGTTGGAAATGAATGAACCAAGGCGTAAAATTTCTGGGACCTCTTCCAATTCCTTGAAGTGCCTGTGCTTGTCAATAGATTGAAATAAAACCTACGAGCTTATGTGCTAAAGTTCATGAAGTTCAGCTCAGCAGTTTAGACGTGCTATTTCGGAAAACAGAGAGACAGATATCATTTTATTTTTATTATAGAGATTATAGCAATATCTGTGGAGTTCTTTGTGAATGCTCCAGCTTTCTATTGTTCGTGTTTAAAACGTAGTTACTGCATTTCTTTTCAAATATACTTTAAGGGGGAAAGTTTTCGTTTGGACATTTCTGTAATCTTATTGAAACTTTCCATTCTCTGTGGTTCCTACTTTTTGCTTGAAATCTTTATTTAAGGAAACTCATTGCCATCCCTGCCCAGAACTCTCTCTTTATTTTCTTTCTGTCCCTTTTACTGTCCGTGTAAGATATATCGCTTTGTGTTCCAACAAAGTCCTACTAGCTTCGTCATTAGAGGTATCCTCCTCCCAGGGCTGTACAGTTTGTCACCTACGGTCAGGGGTTTCCAACACTCATCCATTGTTCTAACTCAATATAGATGCTACAGTGATCTACAGGGAAATGCGCCCATTTCCAAATGTTCTATTATTTAAACATTTGCAGATAAAACATATTTAATGTTGAAAACATAACATTTCTTAGTAGATAAATTAGGAGTTTCCGTACTACAAAAACGTAAAATTAAGCAATTTCCTCAATTATGCCGAAAGTTGAAGGGTTAAAGTGCCCGAAAAGGTTTTAAATTGTCGTCTTGAAAAGCTCTGTCAAACTAAAAATCGAAAATCATCTCGGGATTTAATACAGTTCCGGAAAAACAGTCTGAAATTGCTTGTTTCTTTACTCATTTTATTTTTTATTCGAATCCTAGCCAAATTAACTTAATTACATAATTCCTTCTCTAATGTGTTTTTGATTTTTTTAGAAATGTCCACACCGAATGTAGTTATAAGGGCTTAAGTGAAACTGTGCATTCACTCACATTAGCGCTCATAGTGGTGCTTAAGTGAAACAATGCATTGCCTCACATTAGCGCTCATAGTGGTGCTTAAGTGAAACGATGCTTTGAAACTCATTAACGCTCATAGTAGTGCTTAAGTGGAACAATGCATTGCCTCACATTAGCACTCGTAGTGGTGCTTAGTGAAACAATGCATTGACTCACATTAGCACTCGTAGTGGTGCTTAAGAGAAACAATGCTTTGCCTCACATTAGCACTCGTAGTGGTGCTTAAGTGAAACAATGCATTGCCTCACATTAGCGCTCGTAGTGATGCTTAAGTGAAACTCTGCATTGCCTCACATTAGTGCTCGTAGTGGTACTTAAGTGAAACTCTGCATTGACTCACATTAGCTCTCGTTGTGGTGCTTAAGTGAAACAATGCATTGCCTCACATTAGCACTCGTAGTGGTGCTTAAGTGAAACAATGCATTGACTCACATTAGCGCTCGTAGCGGTGCTTAAGTGAAACAATGCATTGACTCACATAAGCGCTCGTAGTGGTGCTTAAGTGAAACAATGCATTGCCTCACATTAGCGCTCATAGCGCTGCTTAAGTGAAACTCTGCATTGCCTCACATTAGCGCTCATAGCGCTGCTTAAGTGAAACTCTGCATTGCCTCACATTAACGCTCGTAGTGGTGCTTAAGTGAAACAATGCATTGCCTCACATTAGCGCTCGTAGTGGTGCTTAAGTTGAAACAATGCATTGACTCACATTATCTCTCGTAGAGGTGCTTAAGTGAAACTCTGCATTGCCTCACATTAGCGCTCGTAGTGGTGCTTAAGTGAAACAATGCATTGACTCACATTATCTCTCGTAGTGGTGCTTAAGTGAAACTCTGCATTGCCTCACATTAGCGCTCGTAGTGGTGCTTAAGTGAAACAACGCATTGAATCTCATTAGCGTTCGTAGTGGTAGAAAAGGGCAAACTGCTAATCTAATCGATCGGATAACGATGATTAAGGAAGGGATTGTAATTTTTAGGAATAAATAAAGAATATATTCTCATACTCTATCATACTTTAATTATCTAAAATTCGTAGCTCATATCCCTAGGATGTTTTCAGCATTGAGTTGCCTGCCTGAAGAGGGCTAGAAGTGTGGATGATTTGAGAAGTCAGTATAATGTAGCGGTAAAAAGCCCTAGAAAACACACACACACATACACACACACATACACACACACATATATATATATATATATATATATAAGATCTTTATAGACTGTAGTGCCTTTCAGCGTTCAGTCTGGGTCTGCATGCGTCTGTAAAATTACGTATAGCCGCCACAATCCGGTGTTTGTAACTAGACCTTTGGCCTCGTTTAATTCTATACTTTTCATCTTTACATCGTTAGCTAATGAGTCTAACCATCCTCGTCTTGATCTCCCGTTACTTCTCTTACCCTCCATAACAGAGTCCATCATTCTCCTAGGTAACCTCTTCCACATCCCGAGCTATAACTCAACGACAAACACACATTCAGTACACCGAAACTCTAATCAAGATACAACCAGCCACTGACAGTTTTCAGCAATGTTACTACAAAGAATTATTGCTGACTAGTTGTCCTTAAAGGTGTGCTTTTTAAAATATTTTGAAGAACGGTTTTAGAACGTAACCAAAACAAACTGTCGGGCAGACATTTTCTAAATACTCCTCAGAAAACAAGTTAATAAACTCACTAGTATTGAATGTATTCAACAGTGACATTCAGTGTGACTTTCAATACGACGCTACGGCTGAAGAAGTCTTCCAGTAAGGCAAAAAACGTACCGTATTACGCTTGGATATTAATTATTACATGTATTTTCACTTGTGTATTGATTAGGTGGGTACTTTAAATAAAATAAAGTTCTTAACCTATCCTCCTCCATTCGTGTCATATGATCCCACGACCGAAGCCGATTTATGCGTACAGCTTCATCCATCCAGTTAATTCCTAGCTTATCCTGTTATCTCCTCATTTCGAGTTCCCTCCCACCAGTTCGTACTAGCAATCATTTTTGCTACTTTCATGTCTGTTACTTCTAACTTAAGACATCGTGAGTCCACCCAGCTTTAATTCCCGTAGAGCAAAGTTGGTCTTACACAGACCGATGTAAAGGTAGTTTCTACAATATTCTCATGGAAAAGAAAATAATAGCTTCAAGAATATATAATGTTTCCAGTCATTTTTTCCAGGAACTTGGTCATATACACTTTTCCTGCTGTGCGTTTCAGAGAAAAAAAAGTATCACATTTCCCTTACGGAATGTCAGACGATTATATATATATATATACGCATTTCAATAAATGAAACTCATACTGATAACAAGACATTTTCTTGCATCGAAGGGATAGTTTTCGAGAGACATGTGTATGGAATTAGGAGTGGTGATGGTGGTGATTATTGTTTTAAGAGGAAATACAACTGGACACTCATCCTCTATTACTACTAATCGGAGGGCTCGGACACGTTGAAATATGCAAGTATCGGCCAAAGAAAGACAACGGCCAAGAAGGGCGTGAAAATGAAGGACTCCCTAGGTCTCGGGAATTTAATACCGTCGGGGTCAGAAAAGAACAAGAGTTGGCCAAGTGAGGTCTCATAGGAAGGATGAAAGTGAGGTGCCTGGCATAAGTAATTCCACTACACAGCTAAGGCTCCCGTGGGCGCCAACGGAAGCTACTAATTTAACAGACCATGGGGCCTCTTTTAGTCGCCTCTTATGACAGGTATGGGATTTGGAGTCGATAAGAGTAGGATTCAGTGCGTCTAAATGTGAGGAAACTAACTCAGGACCTATGAAACTATAACGGATAAAACAATCAATTCTCTATAGTATGATGAGATATGTTTCTCATTCATGGCCATCCATTCGGACTTCACATCACAGCCTGCACGATTGCCAAGTAACATCAAGTCACGCATTTTGTATCGCTAATTTTGTGACGAACATTTGCAGATGACCTCTAGCCATGTCTCTCTGTTAGCTCATCAGCCCAGAGGTTGGTTGAATCCTCAAATAGCACCACCAAAGGCTATGCGGTTACAAGGAAACCGCAAAAACCAATGGCAGCACCAAAATGAGGCGTAATAGGCAAGACGAGGAGTGAGGTAGTTTGCCATTGCTTTTCTCACTGAGTCAGAAAGTGCTGTTGCAGCACGACTGACGCTATGAGGAACACCTTTCATAACACTCATACGCACAGGTCGTGCTCTGAATATCATTACTCAGCACCACCGATACCCCAGCAGCTTCCATATTGTCACAGCCATGGATGAGACTGGGACTTCGGTGGAAGCTACACTTTACTCTGGCCTGTGCCAGGAGATGGATACAAAAGTACTGTATCCATCCATATGATATATTTATGTCAATAACGTCACGTCACGATATTTGAATCTTGATCATGTCACGCATCAAAATACCTGGATATTAAACTATCAGGTACAAATTCACACGGCACAAAGTCAGGGGATCATTTATTCGGTTCTTGTTCCTATGTTAGAAATGGATAAATGTATGCCAATTGGTATGCAGAGCAGCCGTACTATTATGATGTCATGTAGTGGTCGTGAGGTCAAATGGACTGTGTGGTGGTTGAGCTCTCCAAGGCATTCGATTGTGTGGATCATGGAAGGCTACTGGCAAAAATGAGTGCAATTGGACTAGACAAAAGAGAATTGATTGGGTGGCTATATTTCTAGAAAATAGAACTCAGAATAGGCTTGCAATAATTAAGAGGGGAATTCCTCAAGGCAGTATTATTGGACCTGTGTGTTTTCTTATATATATAAATGATATCAGTAAAAAAAAAGTGGAATCACCGGGCGAGTTGGCCGTGCAGTTAGGAGCGCACAGCTGTGAGCTCGCATCCGGGAGAGAGTGCGTTTGAACCCTACTGTCGGCAGCCCTGAAGATGGTTTTTCTGCGGTTCCCATTTTCACACCAGGCAAATGCTGGGGCTGTACCTTAATTAAGGCCACGGCCGCTTCCTTCCCATTCCTAGGCCTTTCCTGTCCCATCGTCGCCATAACACCTATCTGTGTCGGTACAACGTAAAGCCCATAGCAAAAACAAAGTGGAATCAGGGATAAGGCTTTTCGGGGATGATGTTATTTTGTATAGCGTAATGAAGACGTTACAAGATTGTGAGCAAATGCAAAATGACATCAATAATGTTGTGAGATGGACAGTTGGCAATGGTATGATGGTAAACGGGGTAAATAAAATCAAGTTGTGAGTTTCAAAAATAGGAAAAGTCCTCTCAGTTTTAATTACTGTGTTGATAGGGTGAACGTTCCTTATGGGGACCATTGTAAGTATCAAGGTGTTAATGCAAGGAAAGGTCTTCATTGGGGCAATAAATAAATAAATAAATAAATAAATAAATAAATAAATAAATAAATAAATAAATAAAGGGTACAGATTTTTGAACATGGTTATGAGGGTGTTTTGGGGTTGTAGTAAGGATGTAAAGGAGAGGGCATGTAAGTCTCTGGCAAGACCCCAACTAGAGTATGGCTCCAGTGTATGGGACCCTCACCAGGATTACTTGATTCAAGAACTGAAAAGAAACCTAAAGAAACGCAGCTCGATTTGTTCTGGGTGATTTCCGACAAAAGAGTAGCGTTATAAAAATGTTGCAATGTTTGGGTTGGGAAGACTGGGGAGAAAGGAGACGGGCTGCTCGACTAAGTGGTATGTTCCTAGCTGTCAGTGGAGAGATGGTGTGGAATGACATTAGTAGACGAATAATAAGTTTGAATGGTGTCTTTAAAAGTAGGAAAGGTTACAATTTGAATATAATTTGAAATTCAAGAAAACAAATTGTGGCAAATATTCATTTATTGGAATAACTTACCAAGGGAGATATTCAATAAATTTCCAATTTCCTTGAATTCATTTAAGAAAAGGCTAGGAAAACAACAGATAGTGAATCTGCCACCTGGGCGACTAACGAGAATACTGATCAGTAGTGACTGATTGATCGAAAGTCTACGTCTTAAAAGTCAAATGCATTTATCAAAGGAAATAAAATATTTGAATTGCAATAAATGAATACCCCCCACAGTGTCAGGAGTTTCATGAGTAGGGGATGCCAGCATCATGTCGGTTGGGACTATAATTGTTGGAGTGGGAGACACAATTACGAGGACAGACTTTGACAGAGCATTAGAGGCGAAAGGAGGAACAAGACACTGGAACTGATGATATACCTTCAGAATTGGTGACTGCCTTTGTAAAAGCCGGCATTGTGAAGCTGTTCCAATTATTGTGCGGGATATTCTGGTAAGGGGAGATAACACAGAAACAGGTGAAGACAAGTGTGAAAACAACCATTGTAGCTTTATCTCAGGCTTGCAAAAATTGTAAACGTATTATTTACAGAAGAATGGAGAGACAAATTGAAGGCAGGTGGGGAGAACAAAGTTGCATAAATATTAGGGGTACAGCCCCATTAATAAACCCATGAATCCATGTTACTCTAACCACATTACTGAACAGCGACGTAGACGACACTTCCTAATAATCAAATCAGTTTACATTCTGACCTCTTACTGGCTAAAACTCCAGAATCTCCGAATGAAGCAATATTGACTCAACATTTGATGTTAGAGGATCATCCGGCTCAGGGTCTGTGAAGCTACCATTAATGAAATCATCTGCTGCTTATAGTGTGATGTGATGGGGACTACTTCATACAAGAGCCTTCTATATGTCTCAGTCATGGCCACACATCAGGGCCTCTCAGGGTGCATGTGCCGGTGCACTACACGGCGCAAGGTCCAGGAGACAATTTCACTAGCTTGACCAGAGTGCAAACCCCCACTCCTCTTTCCCTACATCTGCCTCACCCGTTCGGCCTGTCTCTGTCTTCCTCACCTTCCCTGCTGTGTCTCCCGTCACTGCGAAATATTTACATGCGGTGAGCGGACACACTGACTTGTATGGGACCAGTTACCAGTGCTAAAAATCTCTTACTTCAATTTGGCTTGAGCAGACAATTTATCTTCTCTAGCTCTTCTTTTTTTTTTAGAGCGTTCTTTAAATTTAGATCACAAATACAGGCACGCAATTTAGTTTTCGTGCAAGTCAAACCAGAAAAATTCTTTCACATATGCACCTGGAACCAAACATAGAAATAATCTTAGCTGCTTAGGAAAATCTTTCTTCGACCAATTTCGGTAGAATTCGAGCAAAGTCTTTGTATTGAAAAATAGATCTTTTGACGATCACGTAATTATTATCCTACAGATTAAGCATTTGGCTCTGTCGTCACGACTGAAGAAAAATAAATAAATACGCAAGTTCCCAGATCGATTGAAATGGATTTTCGGGAGTCCTTGCTTTCTTCGAAACAGGTTTCTCCATTATTATCTTGCCTTGCTTCTATCTATTTCATTGTTAAACAAGCCGCCGTACCACCAAACGCTTCGTTGCTCTCAGGGCACTGCACCATCCGAGTCAGGCCGAGTTGAGCCGAGTCGGACTGATGCACAGTGCAGAGAACCTCTGCGCCTCGGTTTGCACGCGTGAGATTTTGGGCGCTCGAGAGGCCCTGCCATACATCAATACTTCTTCGGTTTGCACGCGTGAGATTTTGGGCGCTCGAGAGGCCCTGCCATACATCAATACTTCTTCGGTTTGCACGCGTGAGATTTTGGGCGTTCGAGAGGCCCTGCCATACATCAATACTTCTTCGGTTTGCACGCGTAAGATTTTGGGCGTTCGGGAGGCCCTGCCATACATCAGTACTTCACATCATTGCCTGCACGGTTGCTAGGTCATATCGTGTCACACATTTTGTATCGCTATGCTAGAAATGATGGAAGGAATCATGGGGTATGAATATACTAAACACCAAACCCCATGGCGCAACAGCCCCTAAGGACCATGGTCTACCAAGCGACCGCTGCTCAGCCTGAAGGCCTGCAGATTATGAGGTGTCATCTGGTCAGCACGTCGAATCCTCTCGGCTTATATTCTTATATTTCTAGACCAGGGGCGCCATCTCACCATCAGACAGCTCCTCAGATGTAATCACGTATGCTTAGTGGACCTCGACGAGCTCTCAGATGTAGGTAAAAATCGCTGACCTGCCCAGGGATCAAACCCGGGGCCTCTGGGTACGATGTAGGCATGCTACCCCTCCACCGCAAAGCCGGCTAGATGAATATGCTATGAAGATCAATAAACAGAAAGCTAAAGTGATGATATGTGACAGAGAAGAAGGCTCTAAAGTACAAATTTCATGAAAGGGGAAACTTTAGGTGACGAGAGAAAAATTAATTTCCTGGGAAGCGAGGTTATGAATGATGGTAGAAGAAAGAAAATAAGAAGTAGGATCATTTTAAAAAAAGCTGCTTTTAGCAAAAAGGAAAACCTCGTTACCACGAATAGAATTTGGGTAATAAGGAAAGGATTGTTAAAGACAGATCTGTGGAGTGTCGCCCTATATGGGTGTGAAGCCTGGAAAATAAGTGATTAGTCATATTTGAACAGTGTACTGTTAATGATCAGTTGGAGAGGTAGGGTAAGAAATGAGGAAGTATATAAGAAGGCGGGGAAAAATGATGCTATTTCGAGCAGTATAAAAACTAGGGCAAATTTCTTCTTCTTCTTCTTCTTCTACTTCTTAATCTGGTTATCCTCCAGGGTCGGCTTTTCCCTCAGACTCGGCGAGGGATCCCACCTCTACCACCTCAAGGGCATTGTCCTGGAGCTTCAGACTCTGAGTCGGGGGATACAACTGGGAGGGTGACCAGTACGTCGCCCAGGCGGCCTCACTTGCTATGCTGAACAGAGGCCTTGCGGGGGGATGGGAACATTGGACGGGATAGACAAGGAAGAGGGAGGGAAGTGGCCGTGGCCTTAAGTTAGGTACCATCCCGGCATTTGCCTGGAGGAGAAGTGGGAAACCACGGAAAACCATTTCCAGGACGGCTGAGGTGTGAATCAAACCCGCCTTTATTCAGTTGACATCCCGAGGCTGAGTGGACCCCATTCTAGCCTTCGTACCACTTTTCAAATTTCGTGGCAGAACCGGGAATCGAACCCGGTCCTCCGGGGGTGGCAGCTAATCACACTAACCACTACACCACAGGGGCGGACTAGGGTAAATTTAACAGGCCACATACTAAGACTATAGAGCTTGCTTAAACTGATATGAGATGGAATGACTGAAGGGGAGATGTACCGAGGAAGACCCTCTACCCTGTATATTCATTAGATAATGGGAGATGTTAATTGTGGAAGTTATGCCGAACGGAAGAGAGAGAGAATATCATGGCGCAAATTTTCAGAATCTATTCCAAAATAAACCTGAACAATAATTAATATTTTTTTTAGAATTTGCTTTACGTCGAAGATAGGTCTTATGGCGACGGTGGGATACAAAAGGGCTGGGAGTGGGAACGAAACGACTGTGGTCTTAATTTAGCGTAAGCCTGGTGTGAAAATTGGAAAACATGGAAAAACATCTTCAGGGCTGTCCACAGTGGAGTTCGATTCCACAACCTCCTGAATGCAAGCTTATAGCTACGTGACCCAAACCACGCGGTCACTTGCTCGGTGACAATAATTAATACAATATGTAAAAGTTAACATCACACCTTTCCCCTTGTGTTATCACACTGGTCTAGAGAAGTGACTAATGAGAAAAAATACGTGTGTTTAAATTCTACACCGCACGTGCGTTGAACAGAGGGAGATTTTAAGGTGCAGTGAAACTGGGCGTGGTTGTAGACAGAATACAATGCCAAGGATTTGTTTAAATCTCCTCCCACACACAAAAACACAGTGCATGCTGTACAGTGTGGACCTCTCGAAAAATACCACTGCCATATGAAGAAGACAAAAGATAAAAGATCTGTTTGTACTTTTTGTCTTCCTCACCAGATGTGCCATATTGTTCCCTAACTGCCGGCCGAGGTGGTAAAGAGACAACAACCACTGTTGCCAGATCCTGTAAAATTTTGGAACGCTCATCCGATGTTTTAAAACTATTCCAGAAGAAATTGCCTGATTTTTAATGTTATGTATTTGTATTTGTATTTGTATTTGTGACTGAAGATGTCCTATAGGAGGACGAAACCTGTTTCACGAGTGTAATTTAATGTAGGCTTTGTAATAAAGACAATTACAGTATTTTAAAGGTGGAATTATAAAATCTAAATTTTCACAAGGAGAAATTACTTCGCTGCATGCAAAAGCATAGCATCATGCATATGTTTTTGGGCCTAGAAAACAAGGGAACGAGTGCAGATTCTTTCGTTGTTGCCCTCTTAGTAGCCTCTTACGACATGCAGGAGACACAGACTCCACTAACAGGGGAGATGCAAACTCCTGATATTTAAAGAAAATTTAGAGTTGCCCTTCAGGCAAGAAACTCAATGTTGAAAACATGCTATAGATATGAGCTACAAATTTTAGGTGAATAAAACATAGCAAAGTATGAGAGTATATTCTTTGATTATTCCTAAAAGAACTACCATCCTTTTCTTAATAATCGTTATCCGGTCGATTAGATTGGCAGCTTGCCTTTTTCTACCACGACGAGCGCTAATGTGATTCAATGCAGAGTTTCACTGAAACTACATTCGGTGTGGAAATTTAAAAAAAAGTATCAGTCAGTGTCAGACCTAAGACGAAACGCTGGTTAATAGAGCAAACGCCTGAAAAGCCAACATCTAATTTTTCATCATTTTTTTGACATGCTCTATTGGTGGAAAAATATCGAATTCCCTCCATGGGAACTTAAGAATTTCCATTTGGAATTGCTAGGCGGGCATTAATTCCATTGTGGAGTTTTATCTCCCGTATGCAGTTATCAGACTGTGCCTCTTAAATTGGCTTCTGATAAGTTCACCTGCATACCTCCTGCGTACAGTGGTGCAGCCTATATTCCTGCAGCACGACCAGTGTCCGTCCATTGTTTTATTATTTTATTTGTTATTATTATTATTTTTATCATCACAATATTTTCTCTGTTTCTACTCTGGCACAAGCAAACGGACTTTCCGTCCCATTAGTTCTTATCTTGAGTTCATTATTATTATTATTACTATTATTATTAGTATTTATGTTTTTCGTCCGAAGTGAGGACATATTGTATTATGTGACAGTGTTTCCGTTTCGTTTTTCTGCAGTGCCACAAGGTAATGCGTGTGCTTCTAATTTCTGTTTGTTTTTCTCAGTGCATTTATTCGTGCCGATTGACATTCTACCTGCGGCACGTTCTTTATTTACGTTATGTGGACTTGCTTAAGCTAGCAATTGGTGTTCTTGAACGTTATTCAACCGACTTTTCTTCCATATTCTTTATATTCAGTGTTGTCTTTTCTTTCTTTCTGCAATTTCGTCTGTTATTTGTAACAATTTGTCAGTGCACGTTATATTCATTTCCTACTCGGTATGTTGTGAACTTGACTAGTGCAGTGCTTATGTTGTCAGTGCATTGACGCCCAATGGGCTATATGAACTCTTGCTCCAATAGGCTACGATGCAAACATGTTTATCTTCGTTGTATATTCATAATTTTGTTATCCTATTTTGTACCTATCTGTATACCTGTGTATCCTAATTCGTTATCCTCCTACTTTTCCCCTACGTATGTCTATACATACCACTAAACATACGATTTTCTTTTACATATATATATATATTGTACACGGCCTAAGAGCTACTTTGTATAGCTGACGGCCCTCCTACCCATAGGGTAGGAATGAAATAACCTTCTAATAAATAATAATAATAGTTCACCTGCATACACCCCGGCGTCAGTGGGTAGGGTCTGACACATTCCACTCTGATGAGTCTAGTGTCAGACCTAAGACGAAACGCTGGTTAATAGAGCAAACGCCTGGAAAGTCAACATCTAATTTTTGATCAAATCAGAATATGCCTGAGAAGTATTAAACATAGGAACACATTACAGAAAGAATTATGAAAATAAGTGAATTTGGCTAGGATTTGAGTAAATAAAGGAAACGAGTGATTGGAGGCTGTTTTTCGGGAACTGGATTTATGCCGGATGAGATTTTCGGAAACCTTTTCGGGTTCGTCAGCCCTGAAATTTTCGGCACAATTGAGGACATTTCTTGATTTTACGTTCTTCGTAGTATGGGGACCTCACTTTGTCTGCTAAGCAATGTTTCTAACATTAGAAATGGTAAGGCTTATGAATTGTGATAATATGAAAGACATTGCAGATCTCGTAAATGTGATAATAATAATAATACGGAGCGAGTTGGCTGTGCGGTTAGCGGCGTGCGGCTGTGAGCTTGCATTCGCGAGATAGTGGGTTCAAACTCCACTGCCAGCAGCCCTGAAAATGGTTTTCCGTGGTTTCCCACTGTCACACAGGCAAATGATGGTGCTGTACCTTAATTAAGGCCAAGGCTCCTTCTTTCACACTCCTAGCCCTTTCCTAGCCCATCTGTGTCGGTGCGACGTAAAGCCAATCATGTAACACTAATCTTATTATTTTATTATTATTATTAGCCACTCCTGGGTGTAGAGGTAGCGTACTTGTGTCTTATTCCAATGCTCTGGGTTCGTTTCCAGGCCAGTTCAAGGATTTCAAGGAGTAAAAGGGGGTTCACTTGATACAATATTTTTTCAAGCTGTTAGTTACAGGAAGAGTGCACACAGTGAGGAGATGACGCTACTGACCGAGTGTACATAGACGAACAGTGGTTGCCATGGTTACAATGACGTCAGAGTATTCCATTACCTTTGTTTTGGACTTATTTATTTTAATCTTATACTCCTTCTCCTTGTAATGTTTGCTGTATAGTTTTACTTAGACGACAGCCCGGGGTTCGATTCCCGTCCAGGTCAGGGATTTTTTACCTGAATCTGAGGACTGGATTGAGGTCCATTCAGCCTACGTGCTTATACTTTAGGATTATCTGACGGTAAGATAGATACACTGGTCTAGAAAGCCATTAATAACAATCGAGAGGATTCGTTACGCTAACTACGCCTAACCTCCTAATCTGCAGGTCTCCGGGCTTTTAATAGTAGTCACTTTCTAGGCGTGTTGTGTCATATGCTCCTTTGTTTCTATTTAAGTATTTATTTTAACTCTCTGACTATGTTTCCCTTCTTTTTGTAATTGAATTGTTGTTATATATTAGCCAAACTTTAAATATATATTAAATATTTTCATGATGATGCTTGTTGTTTAAAGGGGCCTAACATCGAAGGTCATCGGCCCCTAAATATTTTCAAATAAATTGTTAACTTTTTACTAACTTCAGTGTTGGGTTTCTTTCTGTTTCAGGTAAGTTCATGTGATTCCAGCCTGCATGCGGACAATAAATCCGGTTGGGCAAGTATGCATTGAGAACTATACATTAGAGTGAAGTTTCCAAAACTTGTTCGGAACACCACTCCCTAAAATTTATATCCGCATGGTCAGTGACCCCCATTCTATATCTGAGTCCACCCTATATTCAGCAAAACGATTTACAAAACACGTCATTTATTTAAATATTACATCCAGCTCCTTAGCTGAATAGTCAACGCAATGGTTCAGAGGGCCCGGGTTCGATTACCTGCAAGATCAAGGATTTTAACTGTGTATGGGTGATTCCTCTGGCTCCACTTAATCTACAATAATATTAATAAATTTAAATTTTACATTATTTGTTTTTAACTCCCAAAAAGTCATTTATGTTAAACAGGAACTTTGCATTAAGATCTAACAAAACGTTATATATTGCACGTTACTTTAGAATGTGAACATTCGAGTGATACGAGGGTTGGGATACAATTCATGGCACGAATGTGGGATTTACGAGATAAATGGAAATATGGAGATGAAAATGTGAAGTGTAAGGTGCTCTGGGATGTACAAATAATGCCGAGAAGGTTTGTAAAATTAAAACACACCACCGGTTGGCTGGAAGAGATATGGTGGCAGAGATACGAGAGATACGATGTCACAGATGACATAATTAACAGGGTGAACTTCCGACGACAAATCACTTGTGCGGAATTCTCGCTTTTACAAATTCGATTTCAACCTCGGAGAGTGTTATCGTAGAAACAGTGGCATGAAGTGGGGTGAAGAATTTCTGGAAGAAAATAAAAAGGAAATAGTTTTAGGTTGCAAACGATCTATATAATTGGCCAAATTCTTTAATTTAAAACAAATGTTTTCATTCCTCACCCTGAAGGGGTGGGGTGGTCCAACTAGAATGTATATTTCAATCGTACGATTCTCTAGTCCGCCTCTGTGGTGTAGTGGTTAGCGTGATTAGCTGCCACCCCCGGAGGCCCGGGTTCGATTCCCGGCTCTGCCACGAAATTTGAAAAGTGGTACGAGGGCTGGAACGGGGTCCACTCAGCCTCGGGAGGTCAACTTTGTAGAGTTGGGTTCGATTCCCACCTCAGCCATCCTGGAAGTGGTTTTCCGTGGTTCCCACTTCTCCTCCAGGCGAATGCCGGGATGGTACCTAACTTAAGGCCACGGCCGCTTCCTTCCCTCTTCCTTGCCTATCCCTTCCAATCTTCCCATTCCTCCACAAGGCCCCTATTCAGCATAGCAGGTGAGGCCGCCTGGGCGAGGTACTGGTCATACTCCCCAGTTGTATCCCCCGACCAAGAGTCTGAAGCTCCAGGACACTGCCCTTGAGGCGGTAGAGGTGGGATCCCTCGCTAAGTCCGAGGGAAAAACCGAACCTGGAGGGTAAACAGATGATGGTGATGATGATGACGATTCTCTAGCTTGCTGCTTTAATTTGTTACTGTACACATATAACAGCGATGCCTTGTTTTTTTTATTTTTAGATAACAGACGACAAAACAGTCCTACAACCAATAGTACTCCTTCCACCACGTCAACGTCCACGCGCACCGACCACCGCTTATTTTCCGTGGGGCCATCCCAATCACATTACCACAGGCTTCCTGAGTACTTCAGAGATATGATCGGTCTTTGAACGTTAAAAGCTTAGCGAAAAATTGCAAAAAAAAAAAATTATATTATGGCAAAGCATATCACATACAAGTGTTAAGTTATTAGCCCCAATTAAGAATTGTTGGTAAGTATAAGACACTGAACGCAAGTTGAACCTTAAAGCTTGAAAATTTCGTCACTAAACGGAAATTCGTGCAATAATGGGTTTAGGAAAAGTGAAGTGCCACTAGATCTAGTGCAAGAATGTCGGACATATTCTCTTCGAGTCAGACGACCCAACCCTGAGTGTGATCGGAATTGCCCGTTTTATATATACATATGCGGCCAGGGAAGAAGGAGAATAAGAAGAAGAATAAGGCACAAGATCTATCACGTCCATTTGTAAATCAGACTATGCATTTCTTACTAATCCATTCACTGTCCGGAAGAAGTCTTCAAAGGTATCCAATACAATAGAGGTGTGACAAACGGTTATCTTTGTGTAACTGCTACATCTGTCACTGCTACAATAAAGCAACTGTGAAAAGTAACAGTTAAAAATAACGTTCAACGTAACTCACCTGTTATTGGCCATAGCCTGGTCAGGGCTTCAAGCTTGTCCCCTTACAGCTGTGTTGCGAAGTCCCATTCATTCACTCGCTCATGCGCGCACGCATCGCTACACTGCTGAAAGTCGGTGCAGCAAAACACACATTCCTGTTAACGCGAGGAAAACAACGGATGAAATTAGAAGATAACATAGCGTCTTTTGTGAAATCTAGAGGAGTGAGTTTGACAATGCCCCGATCAAGGATTTAAGACAAGAAAACATGATGATCGGTCTGCCAAACCTCGACACAAACCGCCACAAGAAGATCGATTAAGTAAAATTAAGTAATGCCATGTTATTTATAATATCAATATGGAATGATAGCTTACTAATTTATTTATGGTACAAGAAAAATTATACGGGTGAAACTTACAATAATATTATAATGTAGGTAGCCCTGCGTGATGTCTGAGTCAACGATTACCCCCTGAGCAGTTGAATATGTCATAACAGTTTACACTTTAGTTACCAGATGACAGCAGCAACTTAAACATATACACTATAGAGTACATTATACACTATAGTGTATTTGACTTAAAGCTAGTTGCTTTACGTCGCACCGACACAGATAGGTCTTATGGTGACGATGGGACAGGAAAGGCCTGGGAATGGGAAGGAAGCGGTCGTGACCTTAATTAAGGTACAACCCCAGCATTTTCCTGGTGTGAAAATGAAAAACCACGGGAAACCATCTTCAGGGCTGCCGACAGTGGGGTTAGAACCCACTTTCTCTCGGATGCGAGTTCACAGCTGCGCGCTCCCTAACCACACGGCCAACTCGCCGGTTTGACTTAAAGCAATCTCCTACGAAAGCACTCTCACTTGGAAGACATGCGAACTATCTGAACTCTGAAGATCATATTCTCTGTCTGTAAGCTGCTACTAATGACAGTTCCCACTTCCCAGTTACTATTTTCACTAGTACGTTATTCTGTTGTAGTTACTCGGTTACCTGTTATTTTTTTGTCCTCGTTATATTTGTAATAGTTACAGGCATGTAACTGTGACAAAGTAATTGCTACGTTATTTTTCAACCATTTCTACAATACAACAATACAATGTTGAGTGTCTGTCCTGAGTTTATTCGAGCAGAAAGTGATGGATGTCGGGTTCATTATTTTCCTTAAAACTGGTCAAGCCTCTCCCAGCTACACATGGTTATGCAGTCGATCAGAACAATGTTCTTTGCGCAAATTTTCCTATGCCAATTTGTAAAAGTAAAATTAACCTTATTGTGCCGACCTGTAGGAATGTATATTTCCATGATGTATTTATATACTCCTACAGTATAATGCATTTAAAGCTGATTTTCCTTTACACATTAGCACAGGGAAATGAACACAACGAACATTGTTCTGGTGGACTGCATATCCATGTGTGACTGGGAGGCGTGACCATTCTTAAAGGGGATAAACAGATCAGAAGAACATTGTGGGATTCGATGTATTGCTCGCGCACTGTCGATTTTTCGATATTTCGTCTTGTTATGACAACCTGTCCCTTTTTTATTATGAGAATGCTTCCTCATTCTCCTCAACTCACCGAAACAATTCAGTATCCAAGGAGGTAAAACTAGATGGACACATCGAAGAATAGAAAGCGAACAATTTTCTCCACTAGACCTGGCTTCGCTTTGTATTTGAGTTAGGTAACCGCTTATGTTGTTGTGATTCACTCCTAATTTTCGTCTTCCTGTTTGAATTCACACTTTTTTAACACAGCCATTTTCGAGAGAGGTCCTTCCATTATGACGCTGTATAAAAAATTACCCACTTCCTGTAACAAATCCGGCAGGGGACTATGGCACGGAAATGGTTTACACGGCTTTGTGTGTGCTCTTTCATTACTTTCAAATTGTTATATAATTATTTCTCACACCATTATTGTGGGAAATAGGACACTGCCACCTATTTTAAAACTCTTTCAGATAACGGTTTAACTGGTATTGGCTTAAACAATATGTACTGTGTATAGTCAAGGCTAAATATTTGGGGTAGCAAAGCTGTTCTCTGAAATAAGTGGGTTTAATCCCTGTAAGGAAATCAACAAGTCACGTAACATGGCTGTCTCTTATAAGTGAACATGTTTCGCCAAAGATTCAATAAGTTGACCAAACCTGTAACTAGGAACTCTAAATAGCAAACCTATTCTTCCCACAACTCCATATCATCAAAGGCAACAAGGCGCAGAAGGAAGTTGTCTATCCTATTTTGTGCTTAGTGAAGGAGCTTTCTTTACCTTACTTTACACAAAGGGAATATAGGAGAAACCAATCTCTCACTTGTAGTGTAAGGCACCAAGTCTTTAAGGTCTGAGATCGTGGACACCCGGTTCGAACTCCGTTTGCTGGAAATAATTTTCACAAACAGAATGTTGGCCAGCATGGTTTACAGCCGCTCCTTTGTAGTCACTGCCTCTAAGCTGTGGAGTACCCTCCCTGCTTTCATTTGTGTTCTCGTAGGAGATTTAAGATATATTGCCGAAATCATTTGCTGAATGCTTCTAACTGACTTGTACGATGAGTGAAGTGTGAATGAGTACGTGAATGAGCATATTTTCATACAAAAAAGAAATGTACTTGCTAGGGATAGAACCAATGAGTTTGGCATCAGAAATCAGGGACTCTACCACTGATAGACCGAGGCAGATGGAGTTGCGTTTAACCTTCCAAATCTCAGGGAGTCTCCTTGACTTGGAAAGGAGACATAGCCTTTTCTTGCCCTGTGATTTGCCGCAGAAGGAATGCATGCATCATGGGCAGAAGCGTGACTTCAAGTGCAGGCGATTACTCTGCTTTGCAGCAGCTGTATTGTACTTAGAGTACTAATGACTCAGTTTCGTGGTTGAATTCATTTCTGCGTTGTTGATCACGCTAGCTCGTGTGTCCGTGACCAAGTACATGCCTATTATGTCATTACCTCCGTGTGGACACAGTACAGTCGCTTCCTTTCGCTTACAGAAAGCCTTCTACCATATCTATTTAAGAAATGTAGGTTATATTTGATACAAACGCTTGGGACTTCCAGGCTCAGCTAAATTATACCCTGAGAATGATGACAATGATTACAATTTACCTAGTACTTTAACTTCACTTTAACACAAGAATTCTGGCGACACTGAATGGTGTAAGATTTAGTATTAGAAAGGGAATATCCGTGACCTTAATTAAGGTAAAGTCTCTCCTTTCTACTGCCAAAAATTGAGCAACAACAAAAAATATCTTCTTCAGGGCGGTCATTGTCTGATCAGGTTGGCACTGTTCGAACTCAGTGTATGTGGGAATTATGACATGAAAAATCACTTTTCCATTATTCTTATAGCACTCGAAACCAGATGCTCGATGTTCTATAGCCATGTACAATTTCAAGCCTGCTTTCTCTCTTTTCTTTATTTGTTTGGATTGGGATTAGTTGAAGAAACCAAGCGACGTCAAAATGGTACATGTTTGACATTTTGGTGTCGGCTCACAAACTACTTCCTGACTTCCTTGACATAAGTATGTGTTAGAGCTGGTGGGTATTCGAAAATTTCCGTAATGAAATAGTCTCTTGTAACAAAATGTGTGTGCGAAGTGTAACCTAGCAACTTCGTAGGCTGTGATGTACAGTATGGTTCGATGGCGAGATGATGTTACCTAGCAACCGTACAGGCTATGCCGTATGGCTGGCGAGCATCTGAAATTAGCAGGTGGCGATGGATGGCCATGACCGAGAGACATATCACACATATTTATGATCTTTTGATTTTTCTAGAGATAAATTTGACTCTACTTTTGGATGATGCATTGAATATGATCCAGAATATCTACTTTTCTTCTACTGGAAGTAAGAGGCAAGGTAAGACGAATAATATATTCCGCATAACAAACGAAAAATTCCATCCATTTGGCCATTGTAATGAAAATGTGTCCCGAGTGCCAATTTGAATTACGTGTATTTTTAACATCTGTGATATATTTGCAAAGAAAGTGGGAGACTGTTTCGCTGCCAAAGTCGGAAGCTTTCTGGTGTTATGACCAAAGAACAGCTGGCTTCTCAAGATATAATTTTATTATTGATACTCGACTCGGATCAATCCATTTTCGCTCCTGCGCGCGCTGCCTTTAGAGGCTCCCTGCTCCTCCTTTACTCCTCAGAATTAGTTTTGGGCATCCTGTGACGTGAAAACTTTCTTTTCGGCCAGCGCTGGGCATGTACTAATGCTGAAATGCCGCCACGGTGGATACAGGTGTCCGTTTGCAGAGGGTAAAAATAAAGTTTCGGCCCACAAAGCAAAATTTCATTTTTTGGCCCCTAACGTGTTAAACGTACCTCGAGTGGCAGGCGTGTTCCCAGGAGAACGAGGGCTAAGGGTTAATGTTTCTGCAGCACTCACCAGCCCAAATATCGCCTGAGACTGTAGACTATTCTACATCAAAAGAAGGTGGCCAAAAGTTAACGAAAAGTATGCTAGTTGTCAGTGATGTCTGTCAGAGCATAACATCGCATCCTTGTAGGCTGCGGCAGTGTGACGGTAATTATGTGGACCATACGTTGTGTTATGTCCACGATAACACAGCGCCTTGATGATAACCTCCCGCATGAATATGTATGAATGGGCCTGCCTGACAGTGTTGACGGATGTCAGATGCATGAGACATGGTCATTATTTCTCCCTTCCTCCCATATCTCCATATTGACGTGGCTTGCCGTTATTACAGCCCGCAAGTGAACACAGTTTGGCGGAATATGGACGGTGTTAATGCAAAAAAAGAACGAAACACTGTGGAGGGGTGATGGGGAACACATTAGCTATTCTCTATCTGTATGATCGTATTCCTATCTGTATTTTTGATTATCAACATTATACTTTTATTTTCACACCAGAAAGAACAAAAGAACAAATAATGGCCTACGACTGGTTCGGTCTAATTTTTGTCTGTTATATCACAGGAAAGCGGATGGAGGAATTTTTCAAGAAATTTAGCATTTACGTTTACGATAAGGGCGAGTAGGATATTAACTATAAATTGTTCTAAAATATTCAGCAGGAGGGAGACTTCAGAGGTACCTAAAATATAAAACTCTGTGTACCTTTCTCACGTTTCGTTCTACAGAAAAAAAAATTGCTCTTGACTGCACCCCAGATTATGGAGTAATAGGTTAGAATGCAAACAAATTCGGTTGTGAGGAGGTGTCGACTAGCCTGCTCTTCCTTAATATAGAGAGAGTAACATAAATTTTAGGGGTTCTGACGGGCCGAACCCCTAATATTTATGCAAAACTCATAAACGTTGTGCAGATTAGGCTATACGCGTTACCCGCTTCAATACGTTTGCATTCTGATCTATTACTGCCTAAAAGTTTGGGCTCTACTCATGATACATTTGATTTAAAACCTTACACACAAACTATTTGTGAAAAAGGAGGGAAACGCCATTGACGGTCGTCCGGAGATTGAATTCCAAGTGCCGATAATTAACTCTATAGTGATTTGCTATGGATATCATACCGGATAAGTTTTTTAATGCTTCTTTAGCATATCTCTTAACATGAATATGTCTTCCGCTGGAGGAATATCTGGAATTATATTCGTCAGTTTCACGACACCATTGTATCCATGACAAGCACAGTCTCTGTATTTTCAGTCTTGAGTTTGATTCTTGGAGAAAATCTCGTATCAACTGAAACCCGTTCCACTCCACAGTCCACAGGTAAAATCTTTGAACTGGCTGGAAAACGAACCCAGGACAATTGAGTAAGAGACAGACACGCTGTCTCTATACCACAGGAATGGCTAAGCTAATAAACATAATAATAATAATAATAAGAAGAATAAATAATAACTAAGAATGACCATAATAAAATTGTATAACTAACAATCTCAAAATACAGTACTACAGCACAGTATTCAAACCAGAATACCTGTATGCAAGTGACTGTCTAGTAGTGAATTAGACGCTGAATGAATTAGAAATACTGGAAAGAATTATACGGAAAACACTCGGTCCGTTGAGACCTATAGAACTGTGGAAATAAAGAACTAATGATGAAATATATCAGGATATAGAAAACATAGCAGAAACAACACGGAAGAGGCGAATGATATTTTTTGGACATTCGTACCAAATGGATGACAACAGGTCAACAAGAAAAATCTCCAAAAATCATTGGAACAGGAAGTCAACAACAAGCTGGATTCATGAAGTCGAGAAATATTTGGAAAGAAACAATATAAAAGAAGGAAAAGAACAAGCAGAGAGAGATTGTTAGAAAGGAAGTGTTAAAAAGGGAAAGATTTCAAGGTCGGAAGACTCAAAATGGTCCTAAGAGAGAAAAAGGAGACACAGTGAGAAGATAAAGGAGTATTGGAGAAGCAGAAAACAGGAAGACCATGAAGGAGAAAGAAATAAAGAAAGAGAGAAGAAGAAGAAGAAATAGAAAAGAGAACCACACAGAAATTATGGGACGTATTTGGGTGAATGGCGCGTACACATTGCGGACCAGAGCAGTATTTCTACGAAGTATCAGATAAAATAGGTCATACTTTCAGAAAAAGGAGATTAAGATTCTTTGGTCATCTGTACAGAATGAACAGACAGATTATCAAAATATATTTTAGAAAACCAAACCCCATGGCATTACAGCCCTTGAAGGGCCTTGGCCTACCAAGCGACTGCTGCTCAGCCCGAAGGCCTGCAGATTGCAAGGTGTCGTGTGGTCAGCACGACGAATCCTCTCGGCCGTTAATCTTGGCTTTCGAGACCTGGGCCGCTATCTCACTGTCAGGTAGCTCCTCAATTCTAATCACGTAGGCTGAGTGGACCTCGAACCAGCCCTCAGGTCCAGGTAAAAATTCCTGACCTGGCCGGGAATCGAACCCGGGGCCTCCGGGTAAGAGGCAGGCACGCTACCCCTACACCACGGGACCGGCAATATATTTTAAAACATTATGAAAATAATAAAACTAAACCAGAATTTTTCAGTGAAGTCCAAGAAGATATAGAAATACTCACCATTCAAAAAAGAACAAATTGCAAATAAAAAAGAATTCATGAAAGCAATATTTTGATGGTAAATTTCCAGAGAAAGCCAAGAAGAAATCAGGCAGTGAATGGATGGAAGAAAGAAAACACCACCGAGAAAGGATAAAGAGGTTTCGGAAAGACAAGAAGAAGAAAACAGTTTCATGAGGTCATGAGGTGGCCTAATGGAATGAATGAATAATAATTCGAATTTTATTATATTCCTTTGTGAATACACTCATTTCTCTTTCGATTTATCGGAACTACTTGTGTCTTCTGTGGTTAGAGTCAAATGATATTATCATCTGTACGCCCGCATGTCGTAAGGGGCATCAAAGAGCGGAACAATAGAAGAATCTGTACTCGAACTCTCGTCTTCTAACCCCAAAAGCATATCAATGATTCTATACTCTTCCGTGTAGCAGAGAAAATTGCCAGGAATTATTTTGAATGTTAGCCTGGTGCAAGACATGACTAGCAGTTTAAGAACCGAGGCTGGAAAAGTTGGACTAAAGATTAGTTTGGTAAGACACACACCATATTGATTGGTAATCATTAGAGCCCGCATTTTTATGCATTAATAGGTTAGAATGCAAACTTACTGAAGCAAGTAACAAGTATAGTCTACCTTCACAACGATTATGCTATGGGGTTTGCATAAAAATTAGGAGTATTGCCCATCAGAACCCCTATAATTTATGTTACTCTTGCTACTTTATTGAAGAGCGGGTGGCCTACACTTGCTACTAACCAAATTAGTTTGCAGTCTAACCTGTCATTGCATAGTCATGGTATCACACCGGTCACAGTTGAACAGCAGCCCGTCTATTCACTAAACTTGGCAGCGTTTTATCGCAATATGGCAGTGAACATGTAGGTGTCAACTACAGAATTGGCGAAGTTTCATCAGTCTTACAACGCTTGCGACCCATCTGATCCGCTTCAATGCTCGATGAAGCGAAGAATCTTTATGAAACTCTCGTCATTTCAGCAGTGATCTACGCAGGTGAAACAGAAAATTAAGGCTCAGGCAGCATGGAAGCTCAACATCTTCCATTTAAGTTCTTTATGCAAAATTTAGGGTGCCTTTTTGCGGGACAGTGTCACCATTTAGCAAGAATGGCTTCAGGAAATGATAAGATATTGTGGTGGGATGTCAAATGCGTCTAGCTGGCCATATTCTTCGCTAAAAAGACCACCCATACTCGAAGAGCGATATGGGATGGGAGCCACCAAGAGTCAGGTGGAAGCCGGGTAGACCTTTCAAAACATGACGTCAAACATTCACAGAAGGCCTGCGAACAGTTAACATGAGGTGTGATGAGCTCGTAGGTGGAAGCTTGCTCCCCTAGGCACTTCGCGTGAAAAGAACGAATTACGACGATGCTTATGATGGAGCGTGTACTCGGTTCTTATACCAGAAGGATTAGATCAAACGTACAAAAAGATCAAACTTCACAGGGCCAGAGAGACCCAGGAAACGAGTACGTCAAGACAAGCCGGTGGCTTCATTCTCACCTGCATCCTCACATCTCACATCTTGAACAAACTGAGACATTTTTCGTCCTAATTCCTCCAATTGCAAAATCTACCCACATCATTCGCTCATTTACATGCCTAACAGAAACTATATTGCATGAAATATTATCCCTGATGAACAGTACTACCCCCCACTCTGCACTTTACTTTTCATAATCTCCTAGATAAACACATCTAGAAGCATCCTCTTTTCTGACTCAGCCGGTTCTACTTTATTTCGCCCGTAAGCCCCCTTAATGAAAATAGCTCCCTTTTGATTTTCGTTTCGTGCGGCATGTTGTTTCCGAAAAGTCCCTTGCCTGTCGAATGGAAGAGGGACTTCGTTACTCTAATAGGTCCGAGACTTCTTTAAAACGTTCTGAGCGTGCTCGGCGATCATACTGTAAAGCAGGATGCTACCCTCCTTGCACAAAGTCATATTGAGAATCTCTCCACCAAAGGGTTAGGGACCACTGGTGGATTGTATACTCCTAGCCGCCTGAATGAATCAGAATATTCCATAGCGACTGGTATCCCGACTCGCAGGACCACTTACTAGGCCACTCAGCGTTGCCGATTGGCACGAATTAGGACGTGGCTACAGTAACCAACCCCACGAATTGTTATTATTATTATTATTATTATTATTATTATTATTATTATTATTATTATTATTATTATTATTATTATTATTATTATCCTTCCTTGTTGTTTCCTCTTCCATTTTTTCCACTATACCTTCATCATTGCACTTTGCTTTATTCTTCTATCCTTAGACCGCTTTGGACCGTGTTTCATCATCCTTCTTCTTTGGAATCCTTACGTTCTTAAAAACTTATTTTGGAGCCGATGACCTTGGATGTTAGGCCCCTTTAAACAAGCAAGCATCATCATCATCATCATCATCATCATCATCATCATCATCATCATCATCATCATCATCATCAAAACCTTCTTTTTGAATATCTCCCTTATTGTATTTCTTTCTAAACCTTTCTTGACCTCTTGTATTCAGCTTGTTGTTCACTTTCTTCCCAAACATAATTGAATATCTGTTTTGTCACTCTGTTATCACTAGAGCCCGGATTTTTATGCATTAATAGGTTAGAATGCAAACTTACTGAAGCGAGTAGCAAGTATAGTCTACCTTCACAACGATTATGCTATGAGGTTTGCATAAACATTAGGGGTACGGCTTATCAGAACCCCTATAATTTATGTTACTCTTGCTACATTATGGAAGAACGTGTGGCCGACACTTCCTACTGACCAAATTAGTTTGCAATCTAACCTGTTACTGCATAAAAATCCGGGCTTTACACTTATCATCTATTCTATAGACATGTCTCAAACATAGCAATCTCTTTTTTTCGTATTGCTCCTTTAAATCTTATATATCCTGGTAAAATTCCTTATTACTTAATTTCCATTATTCTCTTTTTTCATTGGACCTAAGATTTACTCATGATTCTTCTTTCTAGTACAGGTATTTCAAGTTTATCTAAACTAGACATTCACTTGCGTAAGGACATTCACCATAATATTATACGTATTATGTTTATTATTGATTCACCTGACGGATTTGGGCATCGTTTAATCGTGACGGATTCGGGAAGTGCAGTATAAAGTGTAGATGTGACATTAATTACATTCGAATGAATTTGCACTACAAATACAAGGGGAAATAATTGCGCAGATATGCCAGAGAGAGAGATAGTGGTTCAAAGGGGTTGGATTGAAATGGCTTGCTAACGACTGAGAGTGCAATTAGCGCAGGCTGGGATCAGGTGTTCAGTCATTAGCCTGTCTTTCTGAACCTAGAACTGTGTCAAGGGGAGAGCTGGGTCTTAATGCGTCTCTCACAGTTAAATATTCATTGGTTTCGCTCTAAGTAATCTACTTTTGAGTACATCTCTGTAAATAGATACCCTCTTTGGGGTGAAAGCCAGTGCTGGGACATTCAAGCTAATTTAATTGTTTCAATGTTACAAAAAATCGTATCACATTAGCTACTGTCTGTAGGTATTTGGATTTGGTGGTACTTTGCTTTCCTGCGTGTCAGTGTCTTCCAGACGGCAGAGAAATGGAACTTACTGTGCTGAATTTTTGTTAATTCAGTCCGATAAACACAAGAAATGTCACTAGAGGTATATTAGAAGTCGACATAGCACTGTGATGCGAGAAGCCCGGTAAAGAAAACCAAGCACTATGGATCGTCATGCAGTGATTAGCACGGTACACTTAATTATTGTCTGCTGATCGTCTGACTAGACAGTTATCATCTCAATGGGCCAAATCCTTTCAGAGCTGTATTTCGGACAGACACGTAAACATAAAATGCAATAGCATTTATTTCCTTCAATTTTATACCAGAGTAACCCATACTCTCAGGGCGATCTATGGCTAAGTTTTAATTAATTTCGTCCGATAACACCAAATGTGTTTTCGGAGATCGAACAACTGGGAAAGCCAAATCAACTGTTCCCCTCTTTCAAAAAAAAAAAAAAACAACAACAGCTGCTACGAGGTTTGAACCCCGACCATGGAATCCAATAGTCGGCACTTTACCAATGAACAAGAGAGGGAATTACTAATTTAAAAAAAACGGATTAAACATATTACTTACTGCGACTCCAGTAAATGTTTATAGGAGCGTAATAATAATAATAATAATAATAATAATAATAATAATAATAAGAATAAGAATAAGAATAAGAATAAGAATAAGAATAAGAATAGCATGAAAATGAAAGACTCCCTAGCCCTTTGAACCTAACAGCGTCGGGGTCACAAAAGAACAAATGGTGACCAGGGAAGGTTGGACAGGATAGATGAAAGTGAGGAGCCTGCTACAAGTAAGTGGAAGCAATGCCACTACTCGCCAAACCACGCCTCCAAATTAAGAGCCCCTGGGGCACCTTTTTTAGTTCCCTCTTACGACAGGAAGGTGATGCCATGGTTGTTATTGTACTGCCCCCACACACAGGGGTTGCTGAGTGGCTCAGACGATTGAGGCGCTGGTCTCCTGGCCCCAACATGGAAGGTTCGATACTGGCTCAGTTCGCTGGTATTTGATGATACTCCAATACGTCAGCCTGGTGTCGGTAGATTTACTGGCATTCAAAGGAAATTATGTGGGACAAAAATCCGGTAACTTGGGGTCTACGAAAATCGTCCAAAAATTGTTTCTTCTAATATTCTTCCTGGCATTTCTCTAACTTATTGTGATCATTAGTTGATATTGATTAGACACAGTTTTACGGCTGAGTGGTCTTCCCGACGCCGACTCTATTAGGAGGAATACATCCACCGTTACGTATTTCTGTCGCTCTTGTGGTCGGTAGTATGCTCTGTTGGATGGAAATGAACGGGAATCCATTAAACGAACGCAAACACCCAGTCCCCGTGCAAGGGGAATTAACCATATGTAGTTAAAATTCCCGAGCAGTTCTGGAATCGAACTCGGAACCCCTGAACAGAAATTCAGAACGCTTACCATTCGACCAAGGAGCCAGAGATAACGTATTTATTTATTTATTTATTTATTTATTTATTTATTTATTTATTTATTTATTTATTTTATATTTATTTATTGTATATCTCTTCCCATGAGACATGGGGTTGATGGTTAATTTTCGACCGAAGTTGTCAGGGCCTGTCGCCTGCCATGTTACTTGGACCTGATGTTCATCTTGGACCGTGTAATCCCGTCTGAATACAGAGTACTGCACTTAGAGCCATGTTTATAATATAGTAGCCACAGTTCTCCCAGAATATACAGTAGAAGGCACTTTACACAGTGACAAGCACAACCACGCTGTCTGTCCTCATTATATGGATATCACATATATATGAAAAAATATACTTCGCTAATGATTAATGGATTGCAGAAAACGTCGATGAGTCTCTCCTCCTTGTAATATAATCCCCTGCTTAATGCAGTTTGCCTGTCCGGTCCTTGAACACTTCCCTTGGGGAGCTTTTATAAAAAGCATTGTTTATTGCGCTCTCCTACTAGCACTACTGTAAGTAGAGTGAAAAGTTCACCAAAGACGCGTAGAAACTTTTATTATAGATGACATAGAACTTTTACACTACAACACTTTCACATCAAGCCACTTGGGCAGTGACACTTGTCTGCCAACGACCGTACCTCTTTTCGAAACAGTGCTGTAGTCTTTCGCTGGTTACATTACGCAGAAAGTGCTTTGCGTTTGTCTTCACCGCCCCTTGGTGCAATATCGGGAGAATATGGAGGATGAAAAACGTCACTGACTTCTGTCCTTGCCACAAATGAAACCCTTTCCGACGCACGTCACCACAGAAAACAACATATAGGCTAATTAATTTCGTGTGGCTATTTCTAGCCGATGTGCAGCCCTTGTAAGACAGAACCTCCGATGAGGGTAGGCGGCATCTGCCATGTGTAGGTAACTGCGTGTTATTGTGGTGGAAGATAGCGTTATATTTGGTGTGTGAGTTGCAGGGATATTGGGGCAGCACAAATACCCACACACCGAACCATTGGAATTAACCAATGAAAGTTAAAGTCTCCGACACAGCCGGGAATCGAACCGGGGAACCCCTGAACCGAAGGTCAGTATGCTGACCATTCGGCCAACGAGTCGACTTTCAGAAATGCATTCGAAATGTACCATTCCCTGGATATCGAAGAATTCTTCAAGCATAATACCGGGCAAGACAGAGAAGTTGCTTGCATAGGAAGACGATGATAGCCAAAGGTCGGTTACTTCTTGACTGTACTGGAAGAATAGGTGCCGATTTATATTATCTAGTTAAAATTAACGGTCCTCTAGCTTGCCTTATATACGAAGGGTTGTTTAAATAGCAGAGGTTGTATCTCTCATATTTTAGCAAAATTCTCCTGAGAACCGTAGAGTATGCAACATAACATTCGGCCCTAGTACTCAGACTACAGGGTGATTCAAAAATATGTTGCATAATTCCAGGGGCAGATTGCTCACATATAGAAAAGTAAATAATTGTTTTCCATCTTCCTGTACGGTGCTCAGAAGTGGATTCTTCGTTGGTCGGAGCAACTGAAGGAAAAACGATGCATTTGAGATGTAGTGCTGGAGAAGGACGCTTCGCATTCTTTGAACAGTTGCACATCGAGATTACGTCTGCAACTATAATATAAAGGGCAGTTGTAAGGGGATAATACTGTTGTTACGCAGTTGTTGGATTTTGTCTTTGCTGGTACTCGGGCTGATCTAGTGTGCTTGTCCAGCTCTAGAAATTGAGGCAAGCAAAGAACAGCAGAGCAGTGTGGTTCGTTTTCTGGTGGCTGAGGGTGCTGGAGCACGCGAAACTCATCGTCGCATGTCTCCTGTGTATGGGTTCCGCATCAACTGACAGAAGGACAAAAGATTGGCAGAATAGCGTCATGACTGAGTCATCTGCAGCGGTGCCACGAGGAAGAGTATGCGTTTCTGTCCCGTAGAGTCACAGGGACGAAACATGGTGCCACCATTTCGAGTCCGAGAGCAAAGCTAACAAAGGAAACATGGCAATTCTCCCCCCCCCCCGGCCAAGGAAATCCAAAGCTGTTCACACAAGTTTCGGAAAAGTCATCAAGACCTCCTTCTTTGACTGAGGGGTTCCCCTGCTTGTCGACTTCCTCGAACGACGAACCACGATCAATGCGCAGCTACATGAAGACAGTTTTCAGAAACTGCCACGTGCCATAAAGTCAAAACGCCCTTGGATACTGTCGGACGGAGTCATCCTGTTTCATGATAATGAACGCCCCTATACTTACTATCTGGCGAAGGTTATGATTCAGCGATTTGGTTGCGAATAATATCCTCCGTACAGCCCGGACATTTCACCTTGTGATTGTCACATTTTTGGCGACTTGAGGAAAGACATTCGTGGGTGTCGGTTTCATTGGGACGAGGAAATGTAAAAGTGGGTGCGGTTGTGGATCCGTCAACGACCTACCCTTTTCTACAAAACTGGAATTGATCGTCTCGTCTCCCAGTGGGATATATGTATTAACGCTTTTGGTATTTACTTTTGAACAAAACCATTCCATGGTCATATTGTAGGTAGTGTTAAGTTTTCATTTGACATCCCTTTATATATAAACAAAGACTCCTACTATTTTTGACCACATTGCATGGCATGAAGAAGGGGACCTAAAAAGATTTAACTCACAGGGAATGCTCATGGAAAGAAAGATCGCGAGTGAGCTGCCACATTTGGGACGGTCATTATTAAGCATGTAAGTGGGAAATCACTCTTACAGGAAATACGATCGGCAAGACATTGAGCAGGATGGAGAATGCGGCATAGTAGTCTGCCTGGAGATCAAGATACTTAATATGGAAGCAACGATAAGAGATCATTCTAATTTGCTTGCTCACTTTTCGGGTAACCCTCGTAGTTTCACAAGCCACTTATCAGTTCGTCCTTTCTTTCTTCCGATATAATTTTTTTTGATTGGTCACTTCGTACCTGTGAATCGTCTTTTAGTTACGGAGTTGTCTACTGGCGTGTACTCGGAAGATAGTGGTCTGGAACTCCTCTGTCACTGTCGGTAGCCCTGAAGATGGTTTTTGGTGGTTTTCTGTTTTCAAAGCAGGAAAATTATGTGGTTTACTTCCCTGACCTTTCTCATCGTCGTTTGTAAGATCTCGTAAGTCGCTGCGACTTGAAAGGAATAGCAATGTAAGCTCGGGCTGCACTAGCTAGCTCAGCAAACCTAGAGTGTGGCTGAGCCTGAGGTTCTTCTTCTAGACCCTTTTTTCCACTCTCCGGTGGGGTTATCGGATGGGTGCAAACTGCGTTGCACTTATGAATTCTGTCCTGTTTTACGTTCGGATGCCCTTACTGACGCCAACATTATGTGGGGTGGGATATATTCACTATAGCGCGTTTCTGTAGTGTTTGGCAGTGGAATGTGTTATGTTGTGTTTTCTTTTATAACACTTTTATTTACAACATTCTTCATTACATGGAGTAATACTACAACCAGAGAATAATAATTTTACACCTGTATTTTTTTATTACAATTTAGCACTGATTTATCCTTGGCTTGGCTGCTTAGAAGGTTGAAGTTCGAATCTCAGTTTGGATCTAGATTTTCATTTCATGAAACATGTGGCGTAGGGAGTGGCATCTTATCTGAAAACCCCGACCTAAACAAATAAATAAGCGGGAAAAGCTGAGCCAAGTTTTTTAGCGGAGTGGCCTCGCATGGAGGATGGCTATGGAGCCAAGCTCTGCATTTGGGAAGAGAACGGGTTCGAACCCCACAATCAGCTATCCTGAGGACTTTTTCCTATAGTTTTACATTTTCACTTCTAGACTAATACCTGAAGAATTCCTATTTATAGAGCGCAGCCGACTCCTTCCACCTCGTTACACAACTTCATTAGGCATCATTCCGTACATTTCTATTAACTCCCTAACTGAGAGTGGCCATAAAACATGCTATATAATTGCATCTCTCCTCATCCCCAGCCCGTATCAGGAAATTGGGATTAGGGGTAGACATACAAACACTGAATTATAACAATTATGGCCATTCCTATAGTATCAATTGTTATATCCTAATGACATATTCCGTCTATTACATTAAAAAAATTCTGTCGAATTTGAGTAATGCATGAATTGCTGGAGACACAACGTAATGAATTGAATTTTATTTATTTGCGGATTCCCTACCTTTACAATATTTCATCTCAAAACGTTTGTTTCTTGTTTCAATACAGCACATCAGAATAATATTAAATGGTCCACTCTATGCCTCCCTTTGGTAGAAGGGCAGATTGGACTCTCTAGGATTCTGAAGCGGTGAAAGTACTGTTGTGTGTATATATAAAGGGAAGAGTATTGGGAGAAACACCCCGTCCCGGAATCAAAAATTAAACCATAGACTATTAAAACTCTGTCCCGGCCAGAAATCGAATCCAGCCCCTCTTAACCGAATACCTCGCCATTGACCATTCAACTAAGGAGTTCGATATTGGAGCCAAGATGAATTGAAGAAATTATTTTCTTGTGTTAAGGGGGAACCAACACATTTAACCGACCAAAAATGCGATTTAAAATTGAACTTTTCTCTTTATAACAGCGCAATTCTTTTTTTAATATACTCAATACTTTCGGAGTTATGACCAAAAAAGCAAGCCCTTTATCGGTAAGTTTGTTGTTTGTTTCCCGTAACTTTTGTTTTCAGAACTTTTTCCCTAATAACTCTGAAAGATTTTAAGATATTAGGATGAACTTTTGCATGATGCATGCATATTTCATACAGAATAAGAAGATGTGCTAGAATTATTGAGATACCTGCATTGGTTAAGTTCAAAAACAATATTTTCTAATCAAAATTTTAAAAAATTGACTACTTCATAATATGAAAATGAAAAAAACCTAAAACCTGTTTTCCATTCTTTGACCGGGTCAGGGATGTAATGAACGAAACATATATAGGCTGTTATTACAATGGGGTCGCCACTCTCAAGGTGATTTATTAATGAGTGATAAATGCTACGAAATGATAACGGGGAGTGTTGCTGGAATGAAAGATGACAGGGAAAACGGGAGTACCCGGAGGAAAACCTGTCCCGCCTCCGCTTTGTCCAGCACAAATATCACATGGAGTGACCGGGATTTGAACCACGGTATCCAGTGGTGAGAGGCCGACGCGCTGCCGTCTGAGCCACAGAGGCATCACTTCATAATATATTCATCAAAACAATATTTTTACTTGATGGACTTCACTGATTCTAGTTGAGGTTGTAGTTATACCGTTACTAATCGTCATAATAAGATAATCATAGAAACATATTCATGTGTTTTGAAATTATCAGGGAAACGGAAAAATAGTGGCCATGATAAACCGCCATATTGAATAATTCATTATATATGATGGCATAGGTTAATATTATTTATAAACATATAGATATATTATTAAGGAATAATGGATTTGTCATAATAAGTTAGCTTTTAGTATTCATTTCCATTGGTGAGGAAAAAGTTTAATTCACCCCATTTTTCTATGTTCAAATGTGTAGGTCCGTCTTAAAAATGTGCAAATTATGTGAGACAAGCATTTCGAGAATTTGAGGCCAGAGTGAATGAGATAACGAGAAAATCTGGTGGAAGCATCTTGGTTGTTGGCTGTGAAGGAGCGTTAATCTGTATGTAAGGCTATTTCATTCCCTAGAAACACTCAGAATGGTGAAGCTAGAAGGATGACCATTGCTCCGTCGAGAACAGAGAGGGAGAGAAAAAGGTATGAAAGAAAAGAAGCACCAGCCAAGTAATTGAGAAACTGGATCACCACCAGACGATTGCTGTTAGTGATCGCTTATGGGATTTGGCCGCACAATAGCAATGTCTTATTTTTATTGTTACTGCAAGAGAAAGATTTCTTTTCATTCTCTAATTGAAACATCTGTACCAGGAACGTCTTTCTTAGTAACAGGAAAAGAAATAGATGTTGAGGTCTAGCGGTAGCTGCTTACCTGGGTGCCCCAGGTTCGTGGTCCACTAATTCAGAGAGCGGCCCAGGTCTAGAAAGCGAAGAATAACAACCGGCAGGATTCGTAGCGCTGACTACGCTTCATCTCGTAATCTGCAGGCGTTCGGGCTGAGTAGCGGTCGCTTTGTGCGCCACGGTTCATCAGGACAGTAACCTCATAGAATTTGTTTGTTTCGTGATATTTCATGATACACTCAGTATCGGGTTTGTGTCACAATGTAAATGTTAATCTGCTATTTGTTTCACAACATCCACAATAGAGCACGTTGAAGTACTCCTACGAATACAAGTGATTAGGCATCCCATGCATCACTAGTGCATGCGGGACAATTGTAAGTAGAAAGTACGGCACTCGCGAGCCGCCTGGTATAACGAGGAGAGTATTGGGACAAACACCCCATCATTGTCGGTCATCATTGCGAATTAAGGTCAGTGGCCCGGGTGGCAGATTCCCTATCTGTTGCTTACCAAACCTTTTCTGAAATAACAAGGTACAGCATTTCTTACCGGAATATCATGACATAGAGTAAGTTTGAGGGATTTGGGAAGCTCCGACACATTCCCGCATGATTTTGTCGGTCCCCCAGAATCTAGTAGGGCCTGGAGAAGAAGCCTTGGTATCTGTTTGTTCCATCACACCAATGAGTTAAAACTTATGGGGAGATCAACCGTGTCCTTCACAAAATTACAACTAAGGGTTTGAGCTCTACAGGTTGTCTCAAGATGTATTCTAGCTGTTAATTGATTTTTAGCAGTAATTTTTACGACAGGATGCCATTCCTGACTTCAACCCTCCTCCTTTATCCGGGCTTGGGACCGGCAACAACAGTCAATGAGCTACTCAATCCACCTATTAACAGCTGTAATTTTCTGTAAAGCCCACCTAACTAGATGCAAGATGGACTGAACAACGTAAAAAGGAACACAGCGAGAGAATGAAGAGATATTGAGAAGAGAAGAAGAAAAACAAAGAAAGTGCTAATAAGTTAAAATGTGCTTCTTAGTTGGGCGTAACGAATCAAGAATGATACAGAGTAAGTCACTGTCGCCTAGCGACAATCTATCCATCAAGGTCGATCCGAATCTTGGTGCGGCTTTGTAATTCAACTAATGTAATAAAATAAATTTATTTCGAAACTGACTTTCACCTATTAGGTCGTGTTACGTACATTCAGTACGTGTTGAAAAGATGATAAGTACAGAACAAAAATGGCCAACCAGACACCAGTGGGACCCGAACCCACAACCTCCAGATTTAGCGTCGGTTGCTCTACCAATTGAGCTATGGTGGCCTAGGCCATCTTTGTTCTGTTGGAAAGGATCTAAGCTACAGGTGTGGCACAACTGCAATCTCTTCAACACGCACTGAATGAACGTAACAAGACTTAATAGGTTGAAAGTCGGTTTCGATTACAATGCGGTCGTGAAAATTCAATATTCATTGACTTAGCCCTCAACGGGCGACTTAAACGCACTCTACAGCGTGATGGCAGTTGTGCCAGACCTGTAGCTTAGATCGTTTCCAACAGAACAAAAATGGCCTAGGCCACCATAGCTCAATTGGTAGAGCAACCGACGCGAAATCGGGAGGTTGTGTGTTCGGGTCCCACTGGTGTCTGGTTGGCTATTTTTGTTCTGTACTTAACATCTCTTTAACATGTACTGAATGTACGTAACACGACCTAATAGGTTGAAAGTCGGTTTTGATTACAATGCGGTCGTGAACATTCAGTATTCATTAAATATATTTCCTTTAACTTTTCAAGAAATGCAAGAAATGAACTATTGATACCACTTTGAAAATTTTGGTACAAACCGTACCTTTCTCTCCCTCTGTTTAAGAGATTGAGTTCTGTGAAACGTACATGTTAGCGTTTTCTATATATATATAGATTGCAAAGAGTTTGGAAAATTATTCCAATCCGTAACTCCTCTTCTTATAAAGGAATATTTGCCTCAGTTTATTGTCTTGAATTCGAACTTTATCTTCATCTTGGGTTTCACAACATCCACAATACAGCACGTTGAAGTACTCCTACGAAAACAAGTGATTAGGCATGCATCACTAGTGCATGCGGGACAATTGTAAGTAGAAAGTACGGCACTTTAAAAACACCACTCAAAACTTATTCGTCTACTAATGTTATTCCACGCCATCTCTCCACGGACAGCTCGTCTCCTTTCTCCCGAGTCTTCCTCGCCCAAACTTCGTAACATTTTTGTAAAACTATTCTTTTGTCGGAAATCACAGAGAACGAATCGAGCTGCTTTTCTTTCGATTCTGTAATCATGTAATCCTTTAAGTAGAATGTTTTGTATCCTATGCTAAGATATTTCAAAAGTTATATTTGACTTGTTAAAGCTCGTGAGCCGTAGACGTTATTGTAGAACTCCCTGTAAGTCACAATAACCTGTCGCTCGATCCTAGTCCATTTCCATTCCCAAGCAGCCAGCACTTAGTTTGAATTTCTAAGTAAGAGCGTCGCGACGCGTCGTGTCGTTCCGGAACGTGCAAAGGCAGGTGACTTCGTTCTACGGGCGTAACCTTTAAAGTGGAGAGTTTATCTTGAAAGGAGCTTGGCTCAAGAAAAAGAAAAATTATAGTACATACCATCAGAGACAATTGGAAGAGTGGCTTGTATCCCTTAAGATAAACATCGGTGCGGTAATCAGAAATTGAGTGTAAATTCTTGAGAATTACTTTGATATGTTTGGTTAGAAGTCAAACATTTTCAGTTTTGGATTATTAAGAGAACATAGAATATTTTTTGCCGACGATGGGATAGGAAACAGGTACGAAGGAGACGTGGCCTTATTTATGGTTCAGCCCAAATATTATCCTGCTGGTGTGAAAATGGGAACGCGCGGGAAACCATCTTCGGGGCTGTCGACAGTGTGGTTCGAGAATATTCTCTCAGAAGCTTGTTAGGTATGTACACTGACTGACAGAGCAAATGCAACACCAAGAAGGAGTGGTCAGAACTTTATGCCATTTGCAGGGTAGACTGATGTCACTGAGGTATGCTCATGATGTGAAATGCGCCGCTGTGCTGCGCACGTAGCGAACGATAAATGGGACACGGCGTTGGCGAATGGCCCACTTCGTACCGTGATTTCTCAGCCGACAGTCATTGTAGAACGTGTTGTCGTGTGGCACAGGACACGTGTATAGCTAAGAATGCCAGGCCACCGTCAACGGAGGCATTTCCAGCAGACAGACGACTTTACGAGGGGTATGGTGATCGGGCTGAGAAGGGCAGGTTGGTCGCTTCGTCAAATCGCAGCCGATACCCATAGGGATGTGTCCATGGTGCAGCGCCTGTGGCGAAGATGGTTGGCGCAGGGACATGTGGCACGTGCGAGGGGTCCAGGCGCAGCCCGAGTGACGTCAGCACGCGAGGATCGGCGCATCCGCCGCCAAGCGGTGGCAGCCCCGCACGCCACGTCAACCGCCATTCTTCAGCATGTGCAAGACACCCTGGCTGTTCCAATATCGACCAGAATAATTTCCCGTCGATTGGTTGAAGGAGGCCTGCACTCCCGGCGTCCGCTTAGAAGACTACCATTGACTCCACAGCATAGACGTGCACGCCTGGCATGGTGCCGGGCTAGAGCGACTTGGATGAGGGAATGGCGGAACGTCGTGTTCTCCGATGAGTCACGCTTCTGTTCTGTCAGTGATAGTCGCCGCAGACGAGTGTGGCGTCGGCGTGGAGAAAGGTCAAATCCTGCAGTAACTGTGGAGCGCCCTACCGCTAGACAACGCGGCATCATGGTTTGGGGCGCTATTGCGTATGATTCCACGTCACCTCTAGGGCGTATTCAAGGCACGTTAAATGCCCACCGCTACGTGCAGCATGTGCTGCGGCCGGTGGCACTCCCGTACCTTCAGGGGCTGCCCAATGCTCTGTTTCAGCAGGATAATGCCCGCCCTCACACTGCTCGTATCTCCCAACAGGCTCTACGAGGTGTACAGATGCTTCCGTGGCCAGCGTACTCTCCGGATCTCTCACCAATCGAACACGTGTGGGATCTCATTGGACGCCGTTTGCAAACTCTGCCCCAGCCTCGTACGGACGACCAACTGTGGCAAATGGTTGACAGAGAATGGAGAACCATCCCTCAGGACACCATCCGCACTCTTATTGACTCTGTACCTCGACGTGTTTCTGCGTGCATCGCCGCTCGCGGTGGTCCTACATCCTACTGAGTCGATGCCGTGCGCATTGTGTAACCTGCATATCGGTTTGAAATAAACATCAATTATTCTTCCGTGCCGACTCTGTTTTTTGCCCAACTTTCATCCCTTTCGAACCACTCCTCCTTGGTGTTGCATTTGCTCTGTCAGTCAGTGTATATCTTTACAGGATTGTAACTAATATGAGTTCAAAACTTATATTTGTGTTTTTTTCTGAATGTCTAATTTTTCAATGTGATCCTCTCAGGATTTTTTCTGATAAAATCTCTAAGATTTATTTAACAATGAGGAACACTTTTACCAGTCACTTTAAAATTTCATTAAATAATTCACCTCACAAATCGTTTCGGAGACTGTGCTCCATTGTCAAGTGACGAAATGGTTACAGACATTGTTACTCGTGAGGGGTTAATTCATGTTGTTGTTTGAGTCATCAGTCCATAGACTGGGTTGATGCAGCTCTCCATGCCACCCTATCCTGTGCTAACCTTTTCATTTCTACGTAACTATTGCATCCTACGTCTGCTCTGATTTGCTTGTCATATTCATACCTTGGCCTACCCCTACCGTTCTTACCCCCTACACTTCCTTCAAAAACCAACTGAACAAGTCCTGAGTGTCTTAAGATGTGTCCTATCATTCTAACTCTTCTTCTCGTCAAATTTAGCCAAATAGATCTCCTCTCACCAATTCGATTCAGTATCTCTTCATTCGTGATTCGATCTATCCATCTCACCTTCAGCATTCTTCTGTAACACCACATTTCAAAAGCTTCTATTCTCTTTCTTTCTGAGCCAGTTATTGTCCATGTTTCACTTCCATACAATGCCACGCTCCACACGAACGTCTTCAAAAACATCTTTCTAATTCCGATATCAATGTTTGAAGTGAGCAAATTTCTTTTCTTAAGAAAACTCTTCCTTGCTTGTGCTAGTCTGCATTTTATGTCCTCCTTACTTCTGCCATCGTTAGTTATTTTACTACCCAAGTAACAATATTCATCTACTTCCTTTAAGACTTCATTTCCTAATCTAATATTTCCCGCATCACCTGCCTTCGTTCGACTGCACTCCATTACTTTTGTTTTGGACTTATTTATTTTCATCTTGTACTCCTTACCCAAGACTTCATCCATACCATTCAGCAACTTCTCGAGATCTTCTGCAGTCTCAGATAAAATAACAATATCATCGGCAAATCTCAAGGTTTTGATTTCTTCTCCTTGGACTGTGATTCCCTTTCCAAATTTCTCTTTGATTTCCCTTACTGCCTGTTCTATGTAAACATTGAAAAGGAGAGGGGACAAACTGCAGCCTTGCCTCACTCCTTTCTGGATTGCTGCTTCTTTTTCAAAGCCCTCGATTCTCATCACTGCAGACTGATTTTTATACAGATTGTAGATAATTCTTCGTTCTCGGTATCTGATCCCCATCATCTTCAGAATCATAAATAGCTTGGTCCAATCAACATTATCGAATGCCTTTTCTAGATCTACGAATGCCATGTACGTGGGCTTGTCCTTCTTGATTCGATCCTATAAGATCAGACGTAAAGTCAGGATTGCTTCACGTGTTCGTACATTTCTTCTGAAGCCAAATTGATCTTCTTCCAACTCAGCTTCAACTTGTTTTTCCATTCTTCTGTAAATAATACGTGTTAAAATTTTGCAGGCATGAGATACTAAACTAATGGTGCGGTAGTTTTCACACCTGTCAGCACCGGCTTTAAATAGATATAGATATAACAACATTCTTCTGAAAATCGGATGGGACTTCTCCTGTCTCGTACATCTTGTACACTAAATGAAATAACCTTGCCATGCTGGTTTCTCCTAAGGCAGTCAGTAATTCAGAGGGAATGTCATCAATTCCAGGTGCCGTGTTCCTATTTAGGTCACTCACAGCTCTGTCAAACTCTGACCTCAAAATTGGGTCTCCCATTTCATCAGCATCAACAGCCTCTTCGTGTTCCAGAACCAAATTATCTACATCTTTACCTTGATACAACTGTTGGATATGCTCCTGCCATCTTTCTGCTTTGTCTTCTTTCCCTAGAAGTGGTTTTCCATCTGAGCTCTTAATATTCATGCACCTAGATTTCCTTTCTCCAAAGGTTTCCTTGATTTTCCTGTATGCAGCATCTACCTTTCCCAGGACCATACAGCCTTCGACATCCTTGCACTTCTCCTTCAGCCATTCTTCCTTAGCTATCTTGCACTTTCTATCCACTTGATTCTTTAATCGCCTGTATTCTTTTCTGCCCTCTTCATTTCTAGCATTCTTGTATTTTCGTCGTTCATCAATCAGGTCTAGTATCTCCTGAGTTATCCACTGATTCTTAGTTGATCTTTTCTTCCTTCCTAACATTTCTTCAGCAGCCCTACTGACTTCATTTTTCATGGTTAATTCATTGTTTTAATAAAACTCGAATGAGACTGGCGACGTTGTTTTTATTGATCCAAAAATGATTTCAAACTCATGGACGAGACGTACATCAATTATGTTTAAAATCTCTAATGCCTGACTAATCACTCCAACCCGTAATTTTAGGCAATAATAGGATAGAATGCAACATTTCTGATGAGCGTAACAAGTACAGGGTCTCTCATATAAAACCAGACGGAATGCGCAGTGTTTGTACTCCGCGCTACGCCAGCTGCAGTATGGGAGAAGCGCGCATAGTTCTCGACCTTGCAAGCAGCCTGAACGTGTTCGACCTGGCAAGCATGAGTCGCCAGTTTGAATCTCAGCTGTTAACATAGTGAGACAGCTATCATTGCAACACCATATTTTCGTATGTAAAAGTTCTAGCTTCATCTTAATGGTCGTGTGGACAGTCATAACTCTCACTATTGGTGTGCAGAAAACCCTAATGGTGTTTATGACGTCCGTCATCGTGATAGCAGGATTGGTGTTCGGTGTGCTGTTAGTGCAAAACGTTGAATTTGTCCTGTTTTTTTCGAGACGACAGTAATTGCAGAGATGTACCAAGATGACGTTTTGACACCATTCTTTCACCAGTTAACGGAAGAAGAAAACTCGCGTGGGTGGTTTCAACAAGATTCAGCCCCTGCTCATCCAGCAGAAAATTCCCTTTTTACAATCTCGGAACTGTTTGCAGACAGAGTGATCACTGCCAGTCTATTTCCCCTCATTCTCAAGATCTAACAGTATGTGACTTTTACTTTTGGAGAAAACTGGAAGAAAAAGTGTACCTAACAAATCCTCACACATTGGAGGAACTGAAAGAAAACATTACGAACGAAATCAGAAACATTACATTGGCAGAACGCACTCGCGTCTGCCAGAATTCGGTTACCAGATACACTGCCTGTAAAACCCAGCAAGAAGGACACTTTCAGCATCTTCTATAAGGGAAGATTTCATATTATACTGTATACACGCTAAGCAGAGCGACTCCGCGCGACATAAGTTCGGCTGAAGCAGCTGCCGTAGCGCAGAGTACAAACACCGTGCATTCGGTCTGGGTTTATATGAGAGACCCTGTATACTAGCCTGCACAACGGTTATGCTATGATATTTGCATAATCATTAGGGGTTCTGCCTATCAAACCAGTAGTATTTATTGTACTATGAGATTTGTATAATCATTAGGGGTTCTGCCTATCATACCAGTAGTATTTATTGTACTATGAGATTTGTATAATCATTAGGGGTTCTGCCTATCATACCAGTAGTATTTATTGTACTATGAGATTTGTATAATCATTAGGGGTTCTGCCTATCATACCAGTAGTATTTATTGTACTATGAGATTTGTATAATCATTAGGGGTTCTGCCTATCATACCAGTAGTATTTATTGTACTATGAGATTTGTATAATCATTAGGGGTTCTGCCTATCATACCAGTAGTATTTATTGTACTATGAGATTTGTATAATCATTAGGGGTTCTGCCTATCAAACCAGTAGTATTTATTGTACTATGAGATTTGTATAATCATTAGGGGTTCTGCCTATCAAACCAGTAGTATTTATTGTACTATGAGATTTGTATAATCATTAGGGGTTCTGCCTATCAAACCAGTAGTATTTATTGTACTATGAGATTTGTATAATCATTAGGGGTTCTGCCTATCATACCAGTAGTATTTATTGTACTATGAGATTTGTATAATCATTAGGGGTTCTGCCTATCATACCAGTAGTATTTATGTTACTCATGTTACATTACATAAACTATTTTGCATTCTAACCGATTATTCCCTAAAACTAAGGCGTCTACTTATAAACAAAATATAATTTTACTTATGCATGATTATAATATGAAGGAAATTAGATTGTTTCAAGTGCCTGCATTTAAACTGTAAAAGCCACACATGGCACAGGAGTCATGGAAGCAATTTGCTTCCCATTTTTTATCTGAGGGCTGTTCTGTTGGACTTCAGGTACTGTTGTAGGTTGATTATTGTACTCCTCGTCTCCAGTGTGTTATAACTGAAGATCGACGGGATCTTCTTTTTTCTGAGTCACGAGCCTAACATTTTTTTGCTTTTGTAAATAAGCATAAGTGATTTTGTAAGTATTGATATCAGAACTTTTAAGAGAGTCAGTGGGAGATTCCGAAGATACTACTTTCTTTACTCTTATTACCATGTCTACGAAAATTGTTCTGATGGACTGCATATTCATACAGGGACTCTCATATAAAATAAGACCGTCGAAGCGGCGTCTTTACTCTCCGATACGTAAGCAGCCTGAACGTGTTCGACCTGGCAAGCATGAGTCGCCAGTCTAAATCTCAGCTGTTAACACAGTGGGACAGCTATCATTGCAACACCATATTTTCGTATGTAAAAGTTCTAGTTTCATCTTAACGGTCGTGTGTACAGTCATAACTCTCGCTATTGGTGTGAAGAAAACCCTAATGGTGTTTATGAAGTCCGTCATCGTGATAGCAGGATTGGCGTTTGGTGTGCTGTTAGTGCAAAACGTTGAATTTGGCCTATTTTTTTCGAGACGATAGTAATTGCAGAGAGGTACCATGATGACGTTTTGACACCATTCTTTCATCAGCTAACGGAAGAAGAAAACTCGCGTGGATGGATTCAACAAGATTCAGTCCCTGCTCATACAGCAGAAAATTCCCTTCTTACAATTTCGGAAGTGTTTGCAGGCAGAGTGATCATTGCTGGACTATTTCCCCTCCTTCTCAAGATCTAACAGTGTGTGACTTTTACTTGTGGAGTAAACTGGAAGAAAAAGTGTACCTAACAAATCCTCACACATTGGAGGAACTGAAAGAAAACATTACGAACGAAATCAGAAACATCACATTGGCAGAACGCTCTACTGCACTGTTCAATAAGTTTACAGCCCTAAGTATTAGCAAAGTTCAATATAAATTACTTTTGCCAGCCTGTTATGAAATAAAAGAACACCATGGCCTCGTAAAACCAACAGCAAGTTAATTTTAATCAAATAAAAATTGTTGAATGCCAAGAACTTGGTACAGTTCAATCTGAATCACTGTCTATGTGTATAGCATAGATGTCTAATGATGTCTAACATGTAGAACTAGTATCTACCACTGATGGAATAGCTTCAGTTTTCATCTGAGTCCTCTGAAACATTGTAGGAATGTTTAATTGTTTCTTGGATTGAGCTCTTCTTTTTCACAAAAAATAATTTTCTATAATGGATTTATAACTTGAGCAACATCGTATTGTTGAATTTTCTCTGCGAATTTCACAAACATGATTAAGGATTGCGAAGCGTTAGCCCATGATATGTGAGTTGAACGGGGAAAATGCAGGGAAGAATCGATCTCTGATGCGTTTCGGACTGTCGGGTCTTCGTTTAAATACACGTCAGCTAAGGTCACTGTTCAGAGACGAATGCAGTTTTCTTGTTTATTTAATAAGAAATATGGGTCATGTTTGTGGGTTACTGTAGTCACGTCCTAGTTCGTGAACCATGGGCAACGGCTGAGTGGCCTAGTAAGTGGTCCTGAGAGTCGGGATACCAGTTGCTGTGGAATGGGAGTGGGCATCTCGGACATATTCTGAGTCGTGGCCCTCCTTGTGCTCAGGCGGCTAGGACTATAAAATTCACCGGTGGTCCATAACCCGTTAGAGGAGAGATCCTCACTTGGACTATGTGCAAGTAGGGCAGCATCCTGCTTCATGAATTTACCGAGCTCAGAACACTTGAGGCAAGCCTCGGACCTATGGGAGTAATGGAGTCCCACTCCCATTTGACAGGCGAGGGACTCCTTGGAAACAACTTGGCGAACGAAATGGAATTCGATGGGGAGCTATCAATATTAATGGGGCTTATGGAAGAAAGAAGGTAGAACTGGCTGAGTCAGCAAAGAGGATGCATCTGGATGTGCTAGGAGTAAGTGATATTCGGGTAAGGGGAGATAAGGAGGAAGAGATAGGAGATTATAAAGTGTACTTGACGGGTGTTAGAAAGGGAAGGGCAGAGTCTGTGGTAGGGCTCTTTATCAGGAATACCATTGCACGCAACATAGTTTCGGTTAGGCATGTAAATGAGCGAATGATGTGGGTAGATTTGCCAGTGGGAGGAATTAGGACAAGAATTGTGTCCGTGTATTCACCATGTGAGGGTGCAGATGAGGATGAAGTTGACAAGTTTTATGAAGCATTGAGTGACATCGTGGTCAGGGTCAACAGCAAGGATAGAATAGTGCTAATGGGCGATTTCAATGCGAGAGTTGGAAATAGAACTGAAGGATACGAAAGGGTGATTGGTAAATGTGGGGAAGATATGGAAGCTAATGGGAATGGGAAGCGTTTGCTGGACTTCTGTGCTAGTATGGGTTTAGCTGTTACGAATACATTCTTCAAGCATAAGGCTATTCACCGCTACACATGGGAGGCTAGGGGTACCAGATCCATACTAGACTATATCTTAACAGACTTTGAATTCAGGAAATCTTTTAGGAATGTACGAGTTTTTCGGGGATTTTTCGATGATACAGACCACTATCTGATCTGTAGTGAACTAAGTATCTCTAGGCCTAGGGTAGAGAAAGTGAAATCTGTCTGCAAACGAATAAGGGTAGAAAATCTCCAGGACGAGGAAATTAGACAGAAGTACATGGATATGATTAGTGAGAAGTTTCGAACAGTAGACAGTAAGCATGTTCAGGATATAGAAACTGAATGGGTGGCACACTGTGTGTAAAGATGGGAAAAGGCGAACATCTTGGTGGAATGATGAAGTGAGAGCAGCCTGTAAAGGTAAAATGAAGGCTTATCAGAAATGGCTCCAAACAAGGGCCGAGGCAGACAGGGATTGGTACGTAGATGAAAGAAACAGAGCGAAACAAATAGTTGTTGAATCCAAAAAAAAAGGCTAGGTCAAGCAGCAGGGAAATCTTTTTGGACAGTAATAAAGAATCTTAGGAAGGGAGGGAAAAAGGAAATGAACAGTGTTTTGAGTAATTCGGTGAACTCATAACAGATCCCAGGGAATCACTGGAGAGGTGGAGGGAATATTTTGAACATCTTCTCAATCTAAAAGGAAATCATCATGGTGGTGTTGCAAACAGCCAAGCTCATGGGGAGGAGGAAAATGATGTTGGTGAAATTATGCTTGAGGAAGTGGAAAGGATAGTAAATAAACTCCATTGTCATAAGGCAGCAGGAATAGATGAAATTAAACCTGAAATGGTGAAGTATAGTGGGAAGGCAGGGATGAAATGGCTTCATAGAGTAGTAAAATTAGCGTGGAGTGTTGGTAAGGTACCTTCAGATTGGACAAAAGCAGTAATTGCACCTATCTATAAGCAAGGGAACAGGAAGGATTGCAATAACTATCGAGGTATCTCATTGATTAGTATACCAGGCAAAGTATTCACTGGCATCTTGGAAGGGAGGGTGCGATCAGTCGTTGAGAGGAAGTTGGATGAAAACCAGTGTGGTTTCAGACCACAGAGAGGCTGTCAGGATCAGATTTTCAGTATGCGCCAGGTAATTGAAAAATGCTACGAGAGGAATAGGCAGTTGTGTTTATGTTTCGTAGATCTAGAGAAAGTATATGACAGGGTACCGAGGGAAAAGATGTTCGCTATACTGGGGGACTATGGAATTAAAGGTAGATTATTAAAATCAATCAAAGGCATTTATGTTGACAATTGGGCTTCAGTGAGAATTGATGGTTGAATGAGTTCTTGGTTCAGGGTACTTACAGGGGTTAGACAAGGCTGTAATCTTTCTCCTTTGCTGTTCGTAGTTTACATGGATCATCTGCTGAAAGGTATAAAATGGCAGGGAAGGATTCAGTTAGGTGGAAATGTAGTAAGCAGTTTGGCCTATGCTGACGACTTGGTCTTAATGGCAGACTGTGCCGAAAGCCTGCAGTCTAACATCTTGGAACTTGAAAATAGGTGCAATGAGTATGGTACGAAAATTAGCCTCTCGAAGACTAAATTGATGTCAGTAGGTAAGAAATTCAACAGAATTGAATGTCAGATTGGTGATAAAAAGCTAGAACAGGTCGATAATTTCAAGTATTTAGGTTGTGTGTTTTCCCAGGATGGTAATATAGTAAGTGAGATTGAATCAAGGTGTAGTAAAGCTAATGCAGTGAGCTCGCAGTTGCGATCAGCAGTATTCTGTAAGAAGGAAGTCAGCTCCCAGACGAAACTATCTTTACATCGGTCTGTTTTCAGACCAACTTTGCTTTACGGGAGCGAAAGCTGGGTGGACTCCGGATATCTTATTCATAAGTTAGAAGTAACAGACATGAAAGTAGCAAGAATGATTGCTGGTACAAACAGGTGGGAACAATGGCAGGAGGGTACTCGGAATGAGGAGATAAAGGCTAATTTAGGAATGAATTCGATGGATGAAGCTGTACGCATAAACCGGCTTCGGTGGTGGGGTCTTGTGAGGCGAATGGAGGAGGATAGGTTACCTAGGAGAATAATGGACTCTGTTATGGAGGGTAGGAGAAGTAGAGGGAGACCAAGACGACGATGGTTAGACTCTGTTTGTAACGATTTAAAGATAAGAGGTATAGAACTAAATGAGGCCACAACACTAGTTGCAAATCGAGGATTGTGGCGACGTTTAGTAAATTCTCAGAGGCTTGCAGACTGAACGCTGAAAGGCATAACAGTCTATAATGATAATGTATGTATGTATGTAATAAGAAAATTAAGTTCGTTTTCACCTTTCTACAAGTTAGTATTTTAAGTAACTAAAATATTTGCAAGACTGCATTAAGAGCGGAGATATTTAAAAAAGTGTGCTCTGCTGGTGTAGCCCTTTTTCAATCATGTCCTAATTATTTAAAAAATGATAATGATACTACGTTAAATTAAATTAAACGCATATCTTTATATCATCATTCTACCGTTATTGGCGAAAATTTGCAAATAGGTTCTTTGAACCCATATCAAATTTATTTGTAATGTATGGTAGTTAAGGTTAAAATGTTCCTTACATATTGATTTGTTCACAGTTAATGGCCCTTAAGCTACGGCTTTAATGCATGGATCATAAGAATATTTTTACAAAAACCTACTTTCACTTGAGATATTAAAAAACATTACCATCCATTCAAGAAGGAAATTATGATGGATTCAAAAATCGAATTTAAAAAAGTAATGACATTTTTCAAAATTTTTCGTGTTCCGTGCCCCCTTGTATAGGGCTATTTGGCGGAGTATGAACTGAAACAAAATACTATATTAAACACGGTATATTCTTATATTCTTGAATGTGCACTACGAGACAAAATGATGTATCTAAATACTATTATAAAATACAGCACACGTAACTCATAACCAGTTGACACGATCTTTTTTCCCAGCATAATAACAAGTTTAAAATTCCTGAACGCAACATTAAATAACTCTTTCATGTATTTCCCAATGTGGTCTTTTACTTTTTATTTCATTTGAGGAGAGTTCCAGAAAATCATTAAAAAACACAGTTCTAGCCCTTCAGGCAAACAACTCAATGTTAAAAATATCCTAAGGATATGAGCTACGAATTTTAGGTACATAAAATATAATGAACCATGAGAATATATTCTTTATTTATTCCTAAAAATGCAATCCTTTTCTTCATCATCGTTATCCTGTTAATTACATTAGCAGTTTGCCCTTTTCTACCACTACGAGTGCTAATGTGAGTCAATGCATTGTTTCACTTAAGCACCACTAAGTGCGTTAATGTGAGTCAGTGCAGTTTTTCAGTTAAGCCCTTATAACTACATTCGTTGTGGATATTTTAAAAATTAAGAAATCCTGAGGTTATTGAACCATGGAACATATTACAGAAATAATTATGATAATAAGTTAATTTGACTAGGATTTGAATAAAAAAGAAGACGAGTAAAGAAACACGCGATTTTTGGCCGGAGGTGATTTTAAAATTTTTAAAATTTGTTTTTATTTGATAGAGCTCTCCAAGAATCACAATTTGAAACCTCTTCGGGTCCTTTAGCCCTTCAACTTCTGGCACTATTGAGGAAATTGCTTATTTTTATGTTTTTCGTAACATGGGGATCCTTACTTTGTTTGCTAAGAAATGTTTTCAGTATTAAGAGCTATGTACAGTGCCACGTGCTCCTAACAACCATACTTCCACCTTGTCTAAATGGTACTTTCACTTATAAAATTCTACTGTACGTGTGTAGATGTTCCTCTTTTCAACGTTAATCACCTCAAGCTGGCCGATGTAATGCTCCATTCTGTCTGTGCGATCGATTATGTAACCTTACTTGCTGTCGTGTTTAAAGGCTATCATGTGGATTCTTCTGGTACTCCAGTTTGTTGTCACGCCATGAACCTCTTCGTAAACGTTATAACCCTTTCTACAAAGCTTTCCGGCAATGAATGATCTTCTTTTATGATGGCGGGCGATTCTTAATGTATCACCATAAGGGCAGTTTTCCAAGGCGTCTCTTTGTCAAAAGTGCCAAATACCAAATTTTCGTACATTTACAATAGTTAAAATATATACAGCAATTTTCAAGTAAACAAATTTATCTAAATTGAAGTAATACCTAAATCTGCATAATCCGAGTTATACATAATGTGAACATTCTGCCTTTACAATTTAATATCATGAAATCTTTTTTAAAAAATGAATGTGAAACCACAGTCCTTAAAGTGCCTTCGTGTATGAAATTTTATATTATTTGAAATTAACTGGTGAAATATCTATTTTAACATTTCACTATCAAAATAAAGCACATGGTAGGCAAATTTCAAGCACATTGGAACTAGAAAATATCTGTGATGGTTGCAGATGTACATATGAATGAAACGTCACTCCTGAGTCAATATTGGAAGTTTTAGACTACATCGAATTAACTACACATGTTCAAACTGGGAGTGTTTTAGTTGTGTGCATAAGATGAGGCAACATACGTGGAGAGGAGTATATTATCCACCTTCTTATGTTCCTCTTGTTTGTTTACAACATGTGCTAGGTATACGTGTTTCTCCACGCAAGTCATTCTGGTTCAATATTTGTTTATGCATTCAGAACCACGCCTGCTAACAAGGTTCCTCCTCCACCCTTCATCGTTAGATCTTGGATTCTTCTTTTTTTCTATTTGTAGCTCTGCAGTCATTCATTTCATCCGCATATGTTCCGTTCTTTGCTTTTCTGAATACAAATGCGTACAAAGGGATTTCAAATCTGATGTAAAAGAAAAGAAAAACAAACAGGAGGAAAATCTCAAGAGATCATCAGCATATCTCTCGATCACGTTCTCTTCTCTTTGGTCATGGCCCTCCAGAGCAAATCCCGCTCATTACAAACAGGTCTGTAAGTAACAAAGGAATACACTCGCCCTGCTTTATTCCATGCTCAAGCTTGGCCTTTGAACATGGAGTGAATGTCCATCTCAATGGCTAAATGGTTAACGTGCTGGCGTTCGGTTCAAGGGGCCCCGGATCGGGGATTTTACCTTAATTGGTTATTTACACTGGCTTGGGGACTGAGTGTGTGTGTATCGCCCTTAAATAGAAAATAAAAAAGAATGAGGAAAAATAAGAAAAACATTAGTAATGGAAAGGAAAGTAGTAAAAAAAAATTCACTATGCTCATTTATATTATGTGATGATAAAATACTTCTAATCTGTTCTTTGGCTGAGTAGTGTTCCTAATATGTTACTGAATATTGTGTGAAATTAGTTTAATAAGTTATTCACCGGGCAAGTTGGCCGTGCTCTTAGGGGCGCACGGCTGTGTGTTTGCATCCCTGAGGTAGTGGGTTCGAATCCCACTGTCGGTAGCCTTAAAGATGGTTGTCCGTGGTTTCTCATTTTCACACCAGGCAAATGCTGGGGCTGTACCTTAATTAAGGTCACGGCCTCTTCTTTCCAATTCCTGGGCCTTTGCTATCCAATCGTCGCCATAAGACCTATCTGTGGCGGTGCGATGTAAAGCCACTAGCAAACAAATGTTATTTTATTTTCAGTCTATTGCCATAACAGATTCTGAGAATCCACGAGAAGCACTACAATTATTAGCATTATTGGAATATAATATCAAGGAAAATTCGGAGATTTTCCGATGATATCAACATTTTATCTGAGTCATCTGAAGATCTGCAGAAGTTGCTGAATGCTATGGCCACAGTCTTGGAGAAAGAGTACAAGGTTAAAATAAATAAACCTAAAAGAATATAATGGAATGCTGTTCTGCGAAGTCAGGCCATCCAGGAGCAATTCCGTAGATTAGGAAATTAAATCTTATAGGAACTAGATAAAATTGTTACTTGGGTAGTAAAATAACTAACGATGGTAGAAATTATGGGGATAAAAATGCAGACTACAAAATCAAGGAAGGTATTTCTTAACTAAATCAATTCTCTCACTTAAAACATTGATTTGTGATTTAGAATGATGTTTTTGAAGACTTTGGTCTGTAGCGTGGCACTCCATGGAAATGAAACAGGGACGATAACTGGCTCAGAAAGAAGGAGAATAGAAGCTCTTGAAATGTGAAAGAATGCTGAATGTAAGATATATAAATATAAATATATATAAACAGTAAGCACAAAACCATATATATACATTATAAGTACAAAATAGACATATTATTACAGCTGAATAGTCATGCAAGCAAAAGGGTGCTCAAAGACTTCGATCTAAATTTTCTAGCCATCGCATGCCTCAGTAGAAACCATCACGAAGTCCTTTATTGCTCCAACGAATGCCCTGCCAACAAATTTGGTGGCACTAAGAAGAGAAACTGAATCGAGTTGGCGAGAGGAGATCGATTTAACTAATTTTGAACAGAACAAAAGGTAGAATGATAGGACTCATCGTAGGACACTGACACAGTTGGTTTTTGAAGGAAGTGTAGACGGTAAGAATGGTAGGGGTAAACTAAGGCATGAATATGACAAACAGATTAGAGCAGATATAGGACGTAGTTACTTAGAAATGAAAAGGATAACACATGATAAGGTGGCATGGATGGCCGCACCAAACTAGTTTTGATGGCCCAATCAGGAACAAGGATGGTAAGGTATGAAGTAGTATTCTATTGCACTCCTCACTAAATCAAAATGAGCTATTACAGCACATGTACCTTTATGGTAGAGGCCAGAAGCTAGTCCCTAAGGAACTTCAAAATAAGCAAGCGAAAATGCTTTGAAAATGCTGGAAATCACAGGCACAATTCGTTTTAAATGGGCATTTAAGATAATATTGTACTTACATGTAAATATTGTTTTAAATCACTTCAAAAATAGTATGGTACTATTCGATTACCTGTCTTCGATTTTTTTGTTTTAGCATACAGATGAACTTACTGTAAGATTTTTTAAAGAATTTCCCTTATGTCGCACAGACACACATGGGTCTTACAGCAATGATGGGAGAGGAAAAGGCTAGGAGTGGGAAGAAAGCAGCCGTAGCCTTAATTAAGGCACAGGTGTGCTAGTGCGAAAATGGGAAATGACGGAAAACCATCTCCAGGACTGCCGACAGTGGGTTTCGAACCCACGATCTCCCGAATGCAAGCTAACAGCTGTGCGGCCATAACAGCACAGCCAACTCGCTTCGTAAATCAAGATGTATGATTGTGAGAAGAATGGAATACAGTGTACGAGCCCACAGTTCCATTCTACTAGGAAGCATACAACCTCGAAAAGGTCAAAGTCAAAGGCTTGCTAATCGGGAAAAGAGGCACGATACCTCTAAAATTCGTTCAGTTCTGCAAGACATTCCACCTGCCAAAATCTTTGATTATTGACATTACACTTTCTGCCTTGAAATCCTCAATAAGTATTTTAAGTAACCATCTTCGGTGACTTTCCTTTAAAATTCAAAGCAGACTTAGTTTCTTCTATTACACAATATTAGTTTGTATTAAGTATACTTTGTATTTTAGGCAACCTTTAAATTGAGGAAATGAATATATATATATATATACAGTGGTGGAAAAATATTCAAGCACCGAGAAGGTGTTTGGTAGATTAACGAACGATGGTGGGCGTGTTCGTACATCTGATAGATGACGTTGATTCAAATGTCCCGCAAATCGTACTGGCGTGGCGCTAGTAACAGCCCCATGACGTTTGCACATCAGTTTTGCTTTAAATACGGGCTACACATTGTGAGATTGGACAGAATTACTGTGACTGGGTCAAGAATGCCTTTACTATGACGAAGAGGCCAGTATCGACAGCTCGGTGCGGTTGAACGAGGCCGTATAATAGGGCTACGTGAAGGTGGAATTTCCTTCCGCGCTATTTCAGAACGACTTGGCAGGAATGTATCCACTGTGCATGCGTGCTGGCAGCAGTGGTTATGAGAAGGTACGCTCGCAAGAAGACCGGGTTCCGGACGTCCCCCTGGCACCACCGAGAGGGAGGACCACCGTATTCGGCGTATGGCTGTGGCGCACCGGGCTGCGCCTCCAGCAGCAGTTCGAGCGGCAGTTGGTGCCACAGTGACGCAACGAGAAAGCGGTTACTTGCAGGTCAGCTCCGAGCCAGACGCCCTGCGTCGTGCATTCCACTTACCCCAAACTACCACCGTCTGCGACTTAAGTGGTGTCAAGCGAGAGCTCCTTGGAGGATAAAGTGGAGGCCTGTTGTGTTTTCCGAAGAAAAGCGGTTCTTCCTTGGTGCCAGTGATGGCCATGCGTTGGTTAGAAGGAGGCCAGGTGAGCGCCTGCATTCCATCTCTCTACGGCGTCGACACACTGGGAGTTCTGCTCTGGGGAGCAATTTCCTATGGCATCATGAACACTCTCGTGGTTACCCCACGCACTCAGACTGCAGACGTATGCGTCCGTCTGGTGATTCGGCTTGTTGTGCTGCCATTCATGAACAGCATTCCCGGCGGTGTTTTCCAACAGGATAATGCACACCCCCATGCCGCTGTTGTAACCCAACGTGTTCTACCGAGTGTAGACATGTTGCCTTGGCCTGCCCGATCCCCCGATCTGTCCCCAATCGAGCACGTATTAGACATCATTGGTCGACAACTCCAGCTTCATCCACAACCGGCCTTAGCCGTCCCTGTATTGACGGCCAAGTACAACAGGCATGGAACTCCATCCCACAAACTGACATCCCGCAATACATGCACGTTTGCATGCCTGCATTCAACTGTCATACTATTACACTGGTTATTAATGGGGCAGCGTGGCACACATTTGCTATGACTTTTCTCGGGCGGATATTAATCAATTAAATATGTTATCTTGAGAAATACATTGCCAAAATTTCCGTATTCTACGTTCCTCATTTCATGGTGTTTGGATATTGTTTTCCGCCAGTGTATATAAGTGAAATTTCTTTACCTCACAAGTCGTATTTTCTGAAAAAAAAAAAACATTAATAAATTGAAAATAAAATCGGTATTTTATATATTATTATCAGGTAAACTTTCACGGCCCGTGTAACTATTCATGGTGTCATATTTATGGGATTATGCCGTGTAATAAAGTATATAAACACACTCAACGCGCATTTCGAAGGGTACCTTTCCTTTCTTCATCAGAAAACGGAAACATGACGCATGCTAAGAGAAATTTTGAATACAACCTCTGAGAGTATCGGTTATAGCAGTGCTTTGATCTCTACGGTTCTGAAACCGACGCATAATCGGACATCTGTTGAGATAAAAGTTATAAGAGGAACTGCTTATCTATCTTACATACGTAACACGACGGATCGTATTGCTAAAATCTTACATAGGTTCAATATACGAACTGTACTTCGAACTTCAATTAAGATTAGGTAACTCCTACGACCAACTAAGGACAGTTTGGTTAACTTGCAACAACCGGGTATCGACAGAATTCCTTGTATTTGTGGCAAGATTTATGCTGGGCAGTCTTCGAGAACGATATGTACTCGCATTAAGGAACATAATAGGTGTATCAGACTCAACCAACATGATGAATCAGCTGTTGCTGATCATGCCTTGACACCTGGTCATGAGGTCATGTTCCAAGGAGTGGATGTTCTTGCTCGTATAAAACAATATTGGCCCAGAATCATCAGGGAGGCAGTTAAAATACGTAAACACCCAGACAATTTCAACCGCGATACAGGCTACAACCTCAGTGAATCATGACTACCTATTATCAGAATCGTAAGAAAGCGATGCTTTACTGCTGTCATTCGTTATCCCTAGCATGGGGCTAAAATGGCGATCACCATTTTCATTTCTTTGTTGCTTTCGCTTAGCAACCATTGATGCGTCATGTTTCTGTTTTCTGTTTTCTCCTGATGAACAATGGCAAGGTACCTTTCGAAACGCGCGTTGAGTGTATTTGTATAATTTACTATACGCCACAATCCCAAAAATATTACGGTACATTATATGATACAATTCAATACATACTCAATGTGATAACGTCTCTTCTGCACATCTCTCGTTATATTACCCTTGTAGACCATTCTAAAAATGCACCATACTTCCAGACGTTTTCCCCTAACATCCCCCCAACATTGCCATGGCGGATACAAAGCTGTCTTCTCCAAGTATACTGTATACCAGCCTCTGCCAGCGACATTTCATTGAAGGTTGGGTTCGTGAAATTTGAGATTATTTCATAATTAAACATGTCTGTGTCACGCTGTGAGAGAACAATTGACAACCTCAACCTCTGGTAGAATTTAAAATGAAGAGAGGGGGACTGAGAAGTTGAAAATTTAAAGTGATAATCAGGGTTTCTCTCTTCCATGCACGTGTGTGTGTGTGCTCTGGTTAATTTTAGGAGAGCAAGGTAAAGTTACACTCGATAATTGCCATGGAATGTTGTAAGTTATTCATGAAAGCTATCCTTGCACCACGGGGCTCTCACAAGTTTGAGCTTAGGAAGCTGGAAGTTAATTATGAAGTTATGAGACAGAACGGAACTGTACGCCTCTCTGTAGGTCAATGAGATCGAACTTTGTTGAATCTATAACAAATTATTTGTACGCATATTTTCACGTAACGTGCTCTACTGAAAATGAGGAACGCGTTTTGTAATAATCATTGAAGAACACGGCAGTTGCAATAACGTACACATTTTGGATCTTAGTGGCAGATGAAGAAGTAAAACTGAAAGACAATGATATATACATGATGTAAGAAGTATTTCGTTCACTCATCGTTGGGGGGAGGGGGGGAGGGGGGGAGGAAGGAGGAGGTAGGTGTGTAGGGGATCCTGAATGCAAACTATCTTACCTTGTCGGAACAGGCGTCTACCCGCTATTCCGTAGTGTAGCGTGGATAGCATAACTTTTAGGGGTTCTAATAGGCCTGGACCCAGCTGTTTATAAGCAAATCCATATATTTCTGAGACCTAAAACTTACATAAATCTTCATTATAGACTATTATGCATTTCAGCGTTCAGTCTGCAAACCTCTGTGAATTTACTAAACGCTACCATAATCCTCTATTTGTACTAGTTCTGTAGATTCGTTTAGTTCAATGCCTCTTATCTTTAAATCGTTAGAAACTGAGTCTAATCATCCTCGTCTTGGTCTCCCTCTACTTCTTTCACGCAACGGGCTCTACTGAAAATGAGGAACGCTTTATGTAATAATCATTGAAGAAAACGGCGGTGTCCCTTATTTTACCAGGTAACCTATCTCCTCCATTCACCTCACATGACCCCACCAGCGAAGCCCGTGTATGCATATACCTTCATCCATCGAGTTCATTCATAACTTAGCCTTTATCTTCTAATTCCGCGTGCCTTCCTGCCATTGTTCCCACCTGTTTCTACCAGCAGTCATTCTCGCCACTTTCATCAGAAGTAACAGACCTCAAATAGACGCAATAAATTCATAATATTCTTTTATCCTACTCTTAAATAATTTTTGTAAGCAATTGTGTATCACGCAGAGCAACAATTACGTCACCACTAATTTAACTACCTAACGATGAAGCAAATTCCTTGAAACGTGTAGTGGAGTAAATCATTTAAGAAAACCTGTGACTGGTAATGGAATAAAGAATTAAAAATTACTACCTATATCAAAGTAAAATAAGCCTTATATGGCAGGGTGGATTTGTTGACCACCACCACCACCATCATCATCATCATCATCATCATCGTCAGTACATTATCAAAAATGGATTAAAGATGAATACAAGGGGCTAACGACTTGGGACACAGCACAAACACAGAAGGAAGGAAGGAAGGACGGAAGGAAGGAAGGAAGGAAGGAAGGAAGGAAGGAAGGAAGGAAGGAAAGAAGGAAGGAAGGAATCCAAAAGCGCTATCCAAGTGAATGAAATGGCGTATGGCTTTTAGTGTCGGGAGTGTTCGAGGACATGCTCGGCTCGCGAGGTGCAGGTCTTTTGATTTGACTCCCGTAGGCGACCTGCGCGAAGATGAAATGATGATGATGATGAAGACGACACATACAACCAACCCTCGTGCCAGCGAAATTAGAAAATGATGGTTAAAATTCCCGACCCTACCAGGAATCGAACACGGAACCTCTTTGGCAAAGGCCAGCACGCTAACCATTTAGCCATGGAGCCGGACGCTATCTAGGTAATGGAAAGGAACAAACATGTGATTTGATAGGGGTGATATGAAGCTTACAGAGGAAGGTGGCATCTGTTCCACCGACGGATCTGTATTATACAAATGTGAACTTTCCTTTTGCGAAATGATTTAAACACATTCAAACTCTTCAGGCCTATTCAGTCGTGAAATTACCAGCGTTTCGCGCAAGTGTAGCAGTGGGCTAAACGCTCCGGAGCGAAATGCTGGTAATTTCATGATTGAAATGGCGTAAAATGATTGTGAATGTTTTCGACCCACGTGCTGTTTAAGGTCTATCGATTGTAGAGGTTTTCAGTCCTGCTACATTGGACACACAAAATGCACGCCTGATAAAGTACTAATTTAACCAGTTATAGTGCATTTGAGTTCTAGTATTAGATTTTCATATCATTCCAAAATAATATGACTCTTTCCCTCAAAGTTTTCTTCAAAGAAGACTGTGAAAAAATTTAGATATTTTTATAAATTTATTTGGTACAGTATTCTATATATTTGTTACTAGCTGTCATCCACGGCTTCGCTTGCGAAGACTTCGTAATTCGATAAAAAATAATTATTCCTCGGTACTGCACTAAGACATTATCTGAAAATCCCTAAAGTATAAAAACTCACTGAAAAATTGCATTTCATTTACGCCAGAACCAATTTTAAACCATGTTTGTGGCATTGCCTTTTGGGGGCTTAGATGACCAGACTACTGGCAGAGCTAAATCTGGAACATGCGACATGGAACTCTACATGTGAGAAACAGTCCTCTGTTAAGTAAAAAAAAAGTTTCTTTATTTCTACAGGAGATTCCAAATACCCATTTTCACGTATGTAACAACTTAGTTTTTGAGTTGTAAGTATTCTCATAAAGAGAATTCAACTCTTTCTTCACTTATTTTCGATTTCCAGCTTATGTTGATTTTCCGAAAACAAAGAGTAACTTACGTGTTACTTTATTTTTAAAGGATATTACAAATACCAGTTTTCACGTGTGTAACATATTAAGTTTATGAAATATACTGTAGATATACTCATTTTAAAAACTGCCCCACTCCCTGGCTGAGTGGTCAGCGTCGAGGCCTTCGGTTCAAATCTGGGCTGAGTCGGGGATTTTAATCGCGTGTAATTAAATCTCCTGGCTCGGGGACAGGTTGTTTGTGTTTGCCCCAACACACTCTTCTTCATATTCGCTAAACACATTACCAACAACAACAGGAACACGCAATAGTAATTACATCCCTACACATAGGGTTGGCGTCAGGAACGGCATCCAGCTGTAAACAGGGTCAAATCCATATACGTGTGGCACCGTTCGCACCCGCAACCCCACAGGTGTGGGAAAAGCGGTAGGAGAAGATACTCATTTTAAAAATTCAGCCGTTTTTTATTCTTTTCACCCCCTTAAGTGGATTCTTCTAAAAAGAAAAAAAGGGTGTTCATTTATTTTTAAAGGAGATTCCAATTACCAATTTTAACGCCTGAAACATATTCAGCTTCTGAGATATATGTGTATGATGTATGTATGTTGGGTATTCAGCCCGAAGGCTGGTTTGATCCTCTGCAGCTCCGCCAACAGCTGTCATAAATAGCCTAGGCGTCACTGAAGAGGCGTACTAGGGAAATGAGGAGTGAGGTAGTTTCCCGTTGCCTTCCTCACCTAGCCAGCCGCTTCTATTACATATCAGTCTGCCAAGCCCACTGAAATGCATGCACCAACCGACCCTATGAGCGACATTTTCACACCATTCATAACAGGGACTGGCTGCATAAGCAGTGGTATTACTAGCATCACTCATACCTCAGTCACTTTCATATTGTCAAAGCCAAGGATGAGACTGAGACAGGTCATTGAAAGTAACAAATTTGATATAGCCCATACCAGAAGACATAGTGCACTGTAAACGCTACATCTCACCAAAAAGGCATGAGATATATGTATCCTCATATAAAGAATTCAACTCCTTCCTCACTTCTTTTAACCCCCCACCCTCCCCTTCACCCCTCAAGTGGATTTTCTGAAAACAAAAAAAGTGAATTCTTTTATTTTTAAAGGATATTCTAAATACCAATTTTCATGTCTGTAATATGTTAGGATTTTGTGATATATTGCAGATAATTTCGCTGCTGTAGAATGCTGGAGCAGACGTTGCCATGGTTACGACAGTTCATTCCTTTATCCGATTTCTAGAGAAGGGGTAGTGTGGTGCCAATATCTCCATAACGGTTGGTTTTAGGGCCTTAAAACATGGTTTTTGGGCTCGTAGGGCTTATCAAGTTTTGTTCTTTGCGTCAAGGGGATTAAATTGAGCTTTGTCTCGTCCTTGTACGACAAATTCGATACTTCACCTATATTAGCCCATTATTTTTATATCTCCCCTCATGCCCCCTCCACCTCGAATTGTTTTTATAATAAAATACAGCCCATGTCCTTCAGGGATAATTAATAACATATTCACATTAGTAAAATAATTTTTAGAATCGGTCCAGTAGTTCCTGAGATTAGCCATTACATACAAACAAAGTTTATCTCTTTGTAAGTATAGATAATATCGATATGGATGTCTTCAGCATGCATTGAATACACTACACATCTCAGAGTTACTCTCTTTTATCAATTCGCGTTTATTGGTTTGATTACTGTATACATTTCTCATCCATTCAGCACAAAATAAATACATCCACAGCTAGACAGGTAGACGTACAACACACTGATCGATGAGGAGAGGTGTATGTAAGGCGATATCTGTGTGTGCTTGTGTGTGATCTGCATCACACTCAGCTTATGGAGCATCAGCATGCCCCTCACATTTACTATCTCAACTACCACCCTCCTCCTCTTCCTCCTCCTCCTCCTCCTCCTATGGGAGACAACTCGCTGGCTTTAATTCCCATTTCAATTTGAAGCGAGCTGAAGCTGATGCAACGTGACACAGAGGATTAATGCCAAATAAACGCACAGAACTCCGGAGAGAACACGAAACACATCTCAGTACTGTTCTGAAACACCTCTACTCTCCAATGTACGAAATTTAGCGTGAAGATTTTATTTAAAATAAGCTAGAATTTGAAGATGGAACCCAAATTCTTTTAGACTCGAGTGCAAAATCTTGCTGTTATCTGGGACTTCAGATGCTCCCACAGTCCGAAGACCTCGATGTCATTAGTTCCGCCAACGAAGTCTGCCTGAATGTTCAAGAAATTGATCCCTTAGCCTTTCATTTATTAATCTCTCATTCCGTCAAATAAATATATAACAAGTTCAGTGAAACATGCGGTTCGGATTATAGCAGTTACACCTGCTTTATTATATGAAATATTAATCTGGTGATTACCGTGAAACCTGCAGGTGTTCTCCCATTAACTGCGCGATTGATCATGTACATGACATTCGAAATAAAACAATAATGACGACAGCTAAAATTAACATGTTATTATATTTTCACACACTGAAGCTAATAAAATAAGGTATGACATGATGCGACTCGTTCTTGGAAAACATTTGCTGAGTGTGTGTTCAGTAGGTACTATTTCCACTTCCAAACTATAATATCAGTATTTCGTCCAACATGTCATAAGCAATCCAGACCAGAAAGATGTCATTCCTTAATAATTCTGCAAAAACTGATCATGGATACGTTCCACGTTTCGTACGTGTTTTTTTATATAAAAAACAAGGGTTTTATTGGTGAGATGAACTCTATAATTTCAAACGAACCCATATTCTTAATAATTTGGTTTTGATGAAAGTCAGTAGCTTTTATGTCCAAGTGCAATAATTACGTATCATGGGGCAAACGTCGGACACCCTCTCGCCAATTAAAATCTACAGCAACCTTCGAAAAAACGTTAATCAGCCACTTAGAACAAGAATAACGTACAAACTCAGATAAGAACTGAGAGTTTCTGCAGTCGCCGAAGTGACAGAATTTTGCCAATACATGAGATTGCACGAGTTTCATTGAAATGTCACATGACAACGTTTGGTTTAAATCTATTAAAGGAACTATTTTAAATAGTTTATGTTATGTCCTCCTTGTCAATACACTTTTAACGATTGAAAATTGTTTATTATGAAAATTATCAATACATAAAATATTAATATTTTGATGAATTGTATGAAAATACCTAAATAAATTTAAGATCTTGAAGTTTCTATTATTTTTCTTCTTTTTCTTCCTTAAATGATCAAACGCTAGTCTAAACAATGGGTTCTCTTTTTTACTTCTTTCATTTAAAGTTGATTCATCGTCATTTTTTGAGCAAGATAAATTTCTAATCTTTCTATACATTCATGAATTTTCCCTTTTTGGCCAAATATATTAACTCCGTGTCATTAGAAATATCTGTAAATTTATGATTCATTTCAACCATATGCTCTCCCAATGCCGAGTATCTTTTATGTTTGACTGCATGTTCTTTGTACCTTATATCCAGACTTCTTCCAGACTGTCCTATATATCATTGGATACATGTAATGATACTTTTTATAATATTTAACTAGTTTGTTTATTCATTGATATATGGTGAATTAGGATACAATACTTCTTTAAATTGTGGGCTAAACAAAAGGCAGTGTTATATTGTTTTTATTTCTTGATTTGACTTCACTGATGAAGGGAATGCATACTGATCCTGAAAGATGTATGATAAATAATTTTCAATCGTTAAAAAGTGTCAATACACAACATAAACTATTTCAGAGAGTTTCTTTAATAGATTTATACAAGTCAATACATGATCAAATGAAATACCTATTATAGTTAAGTTTATCAACGATGTTTGCTTTCTCAATCTTGATTATAGAAGTGGAATACCTGATTATTTACGAAACACAGCGAGTGAGAAATATTTGTTAAGGCGATAAAAATCGTCATTTTGCTCATTTTGGTGAATTTTTTTAATGACTGAAATTGAAAGGATTGAGTTTCTTTTTTCTTGTCACAAAGTTTTTCTACTGAATTCATACAATTTATCATTCCAATAAATGCTTTGATTGCCAACTGTAATTTTACATTTAAATCCCATTTTCTCCCACAATATTCTGCCAAATATAACAAAAATTGCATGTTATATGTATCACAGCTATATTAAGAAACACGCGTATGGAATTTTTGATTGCAGAATTGTTTCAAGTAGTAAGGATTTTTAAATCCTCAATTTTATAACCTAAATATTACACAAACTTTAGTACGATATATCCCGTTGTATAAATTATGTACAGAAAAATGGATACTTAGTGCTTTTAAGAGAAGTATTATCTACCTAATTACGAATTTACGTTAACATTTTAATTAAATTTCATGAAAATATGGAATTAAAAATTTTAAAAGAAACCTATTCATTGTATATGAAAGAAATGTTCGTGATATGTCTATTTTATTGTAGGTGACATTCCAACAAAGTTTCGTGAAAATCCATGGATTATGTAGAAATATCCTTTTATCTCTGGTGTCTCGCCTTAAATCGTGAAAAAAACTTAAATGAAACCAAAGCCAACCATATGGAGAGCTACTGAACTTGCGTAGAGACTCTGTCATTCACCGTATATCCCCTCAAACGTGTATTCGATACAGTAGCGTAGCCAGCATCGAACGATAGCGGTGTTGACGGGGGGGGGGGGAGGGGCTTGTAGTTACAAAATGGTGTTAGAACATAATGAAGGTGCTTGTGCATGCATGACATGTCATTATAAGGACACTGGTACAAGTAAATTGTGTTGATATTCAGATCACAGTACCGATGTAATACACAATCTTACCTTAAATTACAGAAAAAAGAACAATATGATCAAAGGGAATAGTTTTACGGCGAGCAGTACGTTCAGATTACAATATAAATTCCAACTTTGGGAGCTTCTTAGAACATAGATTAAAGAGATCTGTTGGTTGTACAATGGTGCCTCTGTGAATGTTTCAAAAGTGTCAATACACTGAGTTGACATTCACTGGTTTATTGGCTGTTGCTGTATATATATACTTTTGTAAAAAATCGAGAGGGGATGGGGATTCTAACCCACTCTTGGCCACGCCCCTGATTTGCTATAAAGAAAGTGACCTCCCCTGAAATTGCTAATTACCATTTTGAGCTCCTGCAAAGCAAATCCTAAGCGAGATGCATGTCTAATGTATTATGAATTAAGCTTGGAAAGAAACTTCACTCCTCGCGTAGATTTACCCAAAAACTTGGCAGTCGCACTCTCTCCTAGAGCTGGGTGTGGTTGATAAAAGCCTCATTCTGCAGTTTAATTATTCTAGCATCTAAAAACATCGCAGTGAAGGAAGTTGTAGACTCGACGGTATACAAACTGCTGCACAAGCAAAATGGGAAGAGACTCAAATAAAGTAAACTTCGTGATTACATTAGACTAGTTGAAGTTGTTAATGAGACTTTGGTTTGATCTTTGAGTGCATGGTGAAGTGAATTCTAAAGCAGATTAAGAATTGATCAACCACCTTCTGGAATGAATTTTGTGTTCCCATTCATTCTGCACACTTTTAATATGTCGCTTTAAGACACTGGGTGGGGAAACAGCTGGGATCAAAATTAACGGTAAAGAAGTATACCGAGTGTCTCATCTAAGAGTTGTCTTTTGCTTTCCTCTGGTGTTTCGGAAGATATTTTCAATTTCGTTATTGTAATTTGTAAGTAAAGCCAGGCAAAACAAAGAATGCTCATCAGTAGAGCCCGCATTTTTGTGTAATTTTTTTTTTAGAACTTGCTTTATGTCGCTCCGACACAGACGGATTTACGTCCAGTTTGTCCTGTCAATTACATTTTAGTTTTTCCCTTTTCTTACAAACAAATAAAGTTCAATTTAACCTGGCAGACTTGGTCATCAAATACGAATATAATCATTTCCGTTGGCTGCACCGTGACAATTGTTTTCGTAGAAGCAGACCCATACTGTTTCAACCTTATTAACTACAACAACTTGAGACCCATGAAGGGCGTTGGGATAATGAATGTCGTAAAGATGACACACCACAACGTCATTTGGTAATCGTTAACCAGCTCAAATTTAGTACCATAGGTCAAACTGGACATAACATGTATATTTTTTATTGTATTGTTGTATTAACCAGTTTTATGTTAGGACATATTTTTTAAAATAAGGTCTTTTACATGCATGTGATTTTTATCTGTAAGCTGAAGTGGAGAATAATAATGAATTCTCGAAACATGTACTTATATACATTTATGTATTTGATGTATTAGTAAATATACTAGAGTTTCAATTATATTGACAACGTGAACCTTTAAATAATTAATAACAGGTTTCAACTGGTCATAACGTTAAAACACAAACATAACCAAATATCATCAAGATGAATGTATAAAAAAACTGCTTACTCTTGACGTCTTGTTGAAAAGTACCAGTAGCATCACAAATATCCTGCAGTAGAAAAATGAACAAATTCCTAACTCTGCAGCAGAAAGTTGTGGCGGGTTGGTATGAGTCACGACATGTTAGACCAGGGCCTCTCAGTGTGCATGCGCCTGGTGCATGCACTGTGCACGGTGCAAAAGACAACTTCGCTTGGTTGCACGGAGTGCAGACCCCCACTCCTCGATTTGGAGCAATAGCGCTGTATCTCTTTCCCCACGCCTGTCTCGCTCGCTCCCCCTGTCTCCCTCTTCCTCACTTGCTCCGTAGCGCTCCAAATCCGAGCCGAGTTGAGCCGAGTTGAGCCGAGCTTAGCTGAGTAGCCCAGAGACGAAGTGGTGGTCCGAGCCGAGCCGAATGGAACCGATGCACAGTGCACGGAGCTCTTGCGCCTCGAATTGCACACGTGAGATTTTGAGCGTTTGAGAGACCCTGTCGTAGACCGAGCTCGATAGCTGCAGTCGCTTAAGTACGGCCAGTATCCAATATTCGGAAGATAGTGGGTTCGAGCCCACTGTCGGGAGCTCTGAAGATGGTTTTCCGTGGTTTCCCATTTTCACACAGGCAGATGCTGGTGCTTGCCTTAATTAAGGCCACAACCGCTTCCTTCCCACTCCTATACTAGATTTTGAATTATATTGACACCGAGGACCTTTAAATAATTAAATTAAATAATTAGCATCACAAATATCATGCAGTAGAAAAATGAACAAATTGACAAATTCCTAACTCCGCAGCAGAAAGTTGTGGCGGGTTGGAATGAGTCACGACATGTTAGACCAGGGCCTCCCAGGGTGCATGCGCCTGGTGCATGCACTGTGCACGGTGCAGAAGACGACTTCGCTTGGTTGTCCAGAGTGCAGACCCCCCACCTCGATTTGGAGCAATAGCGCTGTCTCTCTCTTTAACCGCGCCTGTCTCGCTCGCTCCCCCTGTCTCCCTCTTCCTCACTTGCTCCGTGCACTCCTAGCCATTTCCTGTCCCATCGGCGCCATAAGACCTATCTGTAAAGCGGCTTGTAAGAAAAAAGACATATTAATACACATGTGGTGTATTCCGCCCAGTTGGAGATGACTGTGTTCCTTCACAACATACACACGTCTCCAGGAGGACTTGTCGAACGTGTAATGGCCAAAAAAATGTTCCACGCAATCGAATATCGCACTACTTCTACTATTTCCAATAAGTCTCCGTCACAAAAAAAAAATCCTCATCGTGGAATTCATTGTAATGTTATGTATGTAGAATGGTGTGGTGCATCAAATGTAATTTTTGAATAGGTTTGCATTCTCACTTATTGATACATAATAATATAGGCCTAAGTTGTATCTGTTGATGATTTTAGGACACGGTTTTGAATTTAATTCAGGTTTACACTTCGTTTCTTTTAAGTAGAGAAATGATGTGACCTAAGTAATGTGTGAAGGGATACGTATTTTACCGTTAGGTTATTCAGTTTATAGCACCAGCCACTCAGAGTAACCAACAACAAGTCTTAAAAAAGCAGGAAAAGGGATTTTTTGCCTTTCTGTACTGTATCCATAAAAGGGAAACCATAATTAACAGATTATATAAAATTAAATAAACCTCGCTCTTAAGGGTTATGATGGTGCTTCGGTCATGGTTGACACTGGTTTAGTTTTAATATCTAACGCGTGATTTTGTTGCACAGCACTCTGGAGGTGGAACAAAACTTAGAGAAAAAGAATGTTCAAAAATAGGATACTACTGGCCTTCCTAGAAATGGTTTACTCTCCCCATATTAAGAGGAGAATGTTGGAAATGGGGATTGACAAAAAGGTTCGGGTGGCATCGTTACCGATCCCATCCTCAATTAGCACTCTTGGGCAAATTATGTTTATGGCATTTCTTCTCTTTTGTTCCGCTTTTGAGGGCGTAGACCTGGAAGGAATACGTATGCGGTTATGTCTGGGCCCAAAGGAATCTTTCAGTGCCTTGTACGAGTTAAAGAACTTCCTAGAAATTGACAATGGTCTTTGATTGCCACGTGTAATCCATTTGATGGTGCGACATTGCAGTAAAGCTCGTGCTTCAAGAATTTATCTCTTCTGTCATATAAGAAATTATATAACCGGCAACACTAATGAACTTGGAAGAAAATCGTTATACTCACCAGCTAGTGAACGTCCATGACGACGATGATGATGAATATGGCTGAGTGGGAACTTATGCTGATTTGAAGTGAGTTATAATGCCCTTTCATACGCATCTCCAATTTGTCTAACTTATTTTCCAATACCTCTGCTGCCAAAATGATGAATTTTAAGATCTGACTATAATCAGTTGAACATTATGGAGTAAATAAGATTGATTAATTTTGCACTTGCAGCATTTTGTGAGAGGCGGAATGGTGTAGCATCCAGATAAGCCTAGTGAGTAACTTTTGCTATTGTTTTCTTCGGTGCTTTTATTTTGTGTTAAAATATGCAGTACGTAGACATTTCACATAGTGGTTTAGTTGTTTATGAGACACCGGAAAATTTTATGTTGAAAATGACAAATGCTAAATAATATTAGCAAAGCAATTCAACGTGAAAGTTAATGAAATTAAACACTGAATATAAAAAGGAAGTCATACTTAAGAAGGTCGTACTTTTAAAGATAATTCCGCAAGCATAATTGTTACGGAGTTTTGTGGATTTTCAGAGGTGAAAGAAGGTGCGGGTTGGAATGGGTCTCAACTACAGAAGCACAAAAGATGAATTAAAATTTTAACAAGGTTATATTTTCAAAACTTAACAATGGTAGCATAGAATAACCGCGATAACTGCGGGCAGCTAATCCTTTCTGCTCCCGCTTGAACAGATTCAAATTCACTGACACGACAGCGCAAGGCCCCGCGCTGTACCAAAAACCAGTTAAGTGGTTTTTACATATATTGGGCTACGGCCCGAATTCATTAACTCTTGAGCTCTCAGCTCACAATCACAAAAGCTACAGGGCAGAAAACCCCTAAGTTCAAGGAGCACTTGCTCCTAATTACAATGTTAAAGAAAAGAGCAGAACCGCTCTCAATATTACCAGCCTATCAAAGATACAACCTTCATTTCAGACTGCCCTCAAGGCACACTAAGAAACAGGGGTATTTGATACCCAACCTACAGGGCCTTCACATGAGGAAAACAAAACATCAGGTTAAATTACTGGCCCATAATACAAGATTGAAGGGAGGCGATAACTTGCACTCCTACACAAAGTTTTTGTCTAAAACCTATGTGGCGCTTTACAGATTTGTAATTTGTAGATAGACAGAAAATAATTTCCTTTTTAAAAGGGTAGGTTACATACTAAAGGTTTCGAACCCTCCCCGAGAGTTAAACTGCTGAGCTAGCAAGAAATGAAGATGTTAACGGGCCATTATCTTGTAGATGAACTGCTGCTTGGAGAAAGAAGCGCTTCCCGCCCCCTGCTATATATATATATTCACACACTGAGAAAGGTGTTACTGAATTGGCCCCGAGACAAGAAAATCAGCAGTTTATATACCCTCGTGGAATATTCGAGACCTTTCATGAATGATAACAACCCGCCCACTAAGTTTTATTGGCCGACAGCAAAAACTAATACACAAGACGATGAAGAAACACCTTATTTGTGGAAAATTAATTACAGAAATTTATGATTGGCTAATTTAAAAACTACCGGGCGAGTTGGCCGTGCGCGTAGAGGCGCGCGGCTGTGAGCTTGCATCCGGGAGATAGTAGGTTCGAATCCCACTATCGGCAGCCCTGAAAATGGTTTTCCGTGGTTTCCCATTTTCACACCAGGCAAATGCTGGGGCTATACCTTAATTAAGGCCACGGCCGCTTCCTTCCAACTCCTAGGCCTTTCCCATCCCATCGTCGCCATAAGACCTATCTGTGTCGGTGCGACGTAAAGCCCATAGCAAAAAAAAAAAAATTAAAAACTGGCGGAAGGAAAGGATTATATTGCCAACCCACAAACCACAGAACAAAATTTAGTAAAAATAAAACTTAGGAATTCAATATTTCTTCAAGAAAGTTCATTCCATTGCACCAGAGTGTGTTACCATAGTTTTGGGTAGCAACATCTGTTAGAGAATGCTCAAACTTCTTGATACGGAGCAAACAAACACAAATCAAAATAGACACAGTTCAGAACACTTCAATTTACAGTAGTGACATCTTCCGAGAAACCATTGAGTTAATACAGTTTGTTAAAGTTCAGGCTTCCTCTTGTAGAGGGATTTCAACTGGCGCAATATTTGAATTCGCGGCGTGGAGGTGTACCGTTCGGTACAATAATGAAATAGATTTCCTCTACACCTTACTGGAAAGTATACCTTTAATATCAGAAATATACAAAATAAAACTTACAAATGGACTAATTTTGAACTTTGTGTCTAAACTCACGAAAGTTATGAAAAAATAGATCTTCCTGAAATAAGTTATTAAATTCAATCATTACTTTTTATGAATAATAATGTTACTGGTTTTATGTCTCCTTGTCTACTTGTACGGTTTTCGGAGACGCCGAGGTGCCGGAATTTAGTCCCACAGGAGTTCTTTTACGTCCCAGTAAATCTACCCACACGGGGCTGACATATTTGAGCACCCTAGAATACCATCGAGCCGTTCAACCCAGCATTACTTTATGAATTTAAAGGTATAAAATATTTAGAAATTCAGTGTTCAACTTCCAGTTTTTCTTAAATTATGTGTGCACTGTGATTTTTTTGTATGAAGGTATTTATGAATGTTGCACTGAGCTTTTAATTTCAATTACCATTTTCTTTTGTTCCAGGTAAGGCTTCCTGTCACTTACCAATATCGCGCTAGCCGAACGGTAAGTTATTTATTCTGAACCGAGCTCAATGATTTTTAACCACCGAATGGTCTTTTAAACACAGCATACCGTACTTATAATAGACATTATCAAGTGAAGCAAGAATTTGCATCTCCCATGCTGACTACGTTTGGAACTTTGACGTGACAGTTTGCAGTCCTCAATTTCGTTTGTAGAAATTCATTGCATCCACTGATCTGTTTGATCCTCCTCTGGAGGGGGACAGTGAAATACGTCCACAGTACCCCTACCTGGCGTAAGAGGCCACTAGAGGGACTCTAAACATTGGAACGTAGGATGTTGGTTTCAGGGCCTCCTATCCAATCTCCCTTGGTTAACTCTTGTTCTTTTCTAACACCTGCGGTATTAGATTTCCGAGCCGTAGAAGTCTTCCATTTTTCCTTCTGATTAGTGTCAATAAAGTATTGCTGCTCAGTTGTACTTCTTCTTAGAATAATAATACCACCGAAAACACCGTTCACTTGAACAAATTTACTCTTTCCTATTCAAAAGTTCTTGCCAAACACTTGTCCTCCTGCAGCTTCAGCGTGCAGTGGTCCAAATGGTACACGGTCACAATATGAAGATGTAAATAGAAACCTTAGAAACGTTAACCTTTTAAGCTTTGTGGTCGCTAATTACAAATTTCATGTCAAAATTTGTAAAATTGAAAATGGCGCATGCATTATTCAACAATGAGCAGATTCGCGTGAAAATATGTGTTTTGAGAACTTTTGAGGTCATTGATTGTGAATTTGATGTCAGAGTTGAAAAATTCAATACGGCGGTTCAAATATTTTGAATAAAAGTTGGAATCGCGTGAAACTATGTTTATAAGGGTTTTCATAGTAGCTGATTATGAATTTGATGTCAGAATTGCAATATTTAAAATGATGGATCGGAAAGTGAAAGAATGAACAGATTTTCGGGAAAGTGGAAAATGCAAATTCAAGGTACAAGAGAACTTTGGTCCGCCTCTGTGGTGTAGTGGTTCTTGTGATTAGCTTCCACCCCCGGAGACCCGGGTTCGATTCCAGGCTCTGCCACGAAATTTGGAAAAGAGGTACGAGAGCTGGAACTGGTTCACTCAGCCTCGGGAGGTCAACTGAATAGAGGTGGGTTCGATTCCCACCTCAGCCATCCTGGAAGTGGTTTTCCGTGGTTTCCCCACTTCTCCTCAAGGCAAATGCGGGGATGGTACCCAACTTAAGGGCACGACCGCTTCCTTCTCTCTTCCTTGTCTATCAATCTTCGCATCCCCCGCGCAAGGCCCCGGTTCAGCATAGCAGGTAAGGTCGCCTGGGTGAGGTATTGGTCATGTCGCCAGTTGTATCCCCCTACCCAGAGTCTGAAGCTGCAGGACACTGCCCTTGAGGCGTAGAGGTGGAATCTCTCGCTAAGTCCGAGGGAAAAACCCACCCTGAAGGGTAAACAGATAAATAAGAAGAAGAAGAAAAAGAAGAAGAAAAAGAAGATAACTTTGATTAAAAGATAGCATAAGGTAAAATAATCCTTTGTTTCACAATAATCAGTAAAATTCAACAAAGAAAGCGTGGCACTCTCAGAATGAAATGGCGATTAAAAAACCGCGATAACTGCGGGCAGCTAATCCTTTCGGCTTCAGCTTGAACAGATTCAAATTCACTGACACAAGATTTTTTCAAAGTCTTTCTTCGATTTGTTTCATTTCGATAATGCATCAGCGTGTTGAATGAGATATACAATAGAACCCCGGGGCGGGGCCACTTCGGTTGACGCGTTACTTTTTCGGATGACACATGGTAAATATTTTCGGTAGTATAATATCGAAATAAAAATGCATAGACTCTGTTATGCAAAGGTGCATACTGTATATTAACATTAAAATGTCTATATAAAGTCACTCATTGTACAAAATGAGTGATTTTCTTATGAATTTTCTTGGTGCAGCACTGTCGTGCATCTATGTCGCGCCATCGTGTAATTAACAATACATCAGCTGGTGTAGGTTCATTGCTTTGTTCAACAAAGCGCAAAACAATCTGAAATAATAAAACAATATTTTTGTTACTATTGAAATGCATAATGTGTACAATCATGTTATGACTACTGAAATTAAAGCGTGTGGAAGTGTATTTTAATAAAAATTCGAAATCAATCTTATCTCCAGTGCATTAAATCCAACATCTGCCGTAACTCGATTCTCAGAACTGCTATTGTCAAGTTCGGAGTCGTCTGCATAATCTTGATGACGAATAATAATAATAATAATAATAATAATAATAATAATAATAATAATAATAATAATAATAATAATCATAACGAAGGTGGTGAAGGCGTGCTCCGTTCGCCCAGAAGGACGTTGGGTTCAAATCCCCGCCAGGGAGTCGTAAAATTTAAGAATTATTATTATTATTATTATTATTATTATTATTCCTGCTTCTTCAAGAAAAGTGTATCATGGAATGAACTAGAGGGTAAGAAACTGTTTTGTTTTATGCTACACGTGCATTCTGGCATAAGTCATAATATAAACATAGGATTCGCCCTGTAGCTCTCAGCACATATAGCAAAAGAATTACCAATATAGACGGTTAAGAACGAGAGGATAAAAGCAGAATATTAAAATACAATTTTGCTGGAGCATTTCGGTTAATCCGGGTTTCGGATAAACGGGGTTCTACTGTATTACACTATGCATTTTGGTTAATACAGGGGCTGCCTGACGAAGGTGGTGAAGGCGTGCTCGGTTCGCCCAGAAGGACGTTGGGTTCGGATCCCCGCCAGGAAGTCGTAAAATTTAGGAAACGAGATTTCCACTTCCGGAGGTGCATATGACCCTGAGGTTCACCAGCCTACACAAAAAATGAGTACCAGGTTAATTTTCGGGGGCAAAGGCTGCCGGGCGTAGAGATCAATACTCTACCCCATCAAGTGCCGAGCTTTTACCTTCCACCCCTCCAAGGGCCTTCATGGCCTGTACAGAGATGACTTTGCTTTGCTTTTTTGTTCAATACACAATGTTAACAAATTTAAAAATGAATACACGATTATCTGAAATGTAGACATGTTTCGGTCCTTTAAATATGTCAAATGTGTCGATAGATTTACTAGCATGTAAGAGTAATCCAGCGGGGCAAAACTCTGGCATCTCAGTGTCTTCGAAAACCATAAAGAACGGAATTAGTGTGACGTAAAATCAAGGAAACAACCCTCTCTCTTCATCAGTGGTATACTGTTGGCATCCGGATCCCAAGAGAGCGAGTTCAAACCCGGCATAGGTAGTCTGATTTTTATGCTGGCGCGGTGTAGGGGTTGCGCGCCTCTCTCTTACACGAAGGTCCTGGGTTCGATTGCGGATCAGGGAAATTTTACTGGATCTGTCGGTTACACTTTCAAGTAAGACATGACTGAAGCAGGAATCGTCATGCCGACCACACGATACCTCATAATTTGTGGGCACAGCAGCGGTCGCTTGATAGGCCTTGGCCCTCGGGCCTGTTGTGCCATGGGGTTTGGTTTGGTTTGGTTTGGTTTGTCACTATGAGGAAACTTGCAGTGCGGGTATTTATGTCCACTGGAATGTCACCTTAAGGGACACGGAAACGCCACTTGCCACTTGTGGCTCGAGGGCACTTCAGTTAGCGCTTAAATTGCCATCCTCCCCTCTCCTTTCTTAATAGTTTCAACAAAGACAATTTTCAAGGCTCCATAGCTACACCTATATTCAAAGAATGACTAGAGACAGGAAGTTCATATTCACAGAACATGTTCATTAGTATGTTCTGCAGAAACGGTTAGCATTTCAGTCACTTAGGTTCAGCCTAGTAGGCACTGGGTCCTCCATGGGCACCGATAACTTGTTCCATGTGTGATGGCATCGACGCGTATAAGGCGTGAATGGCATCCTGGAGTATAGCCATCTATGCTGCATTCACCTGGTTCCACAGTTCATCTTTAGTAGTTGTCATTGGGTCACAGCGCCGTACCCGTCGTTTCACCATCTGCCACACATTTTCGATTGGCGACAAGTCAGGTTATCGGGCGGGCCAGGGCAACAGTCTGACATCCTGTGACAACAAGAAGGCACGTGTTCGTGCAGCAACATGTGATCGTGCATTGTCCTGGTGAAATGTGGCGTCTGGGGTGTCGTGCAGAAAGGGTATGGCTTCGGGTCACAGGATGTAAGTCGCGTAGGTCAAACTGGCCACAGTGCCCTGGACATGCACCAACTGTGATTTGTGGTTGTACCCAATAGCACCTCACACCATAAGGCCTTGAGTTGGCTCTGTATGTTTTGTGCGAATGCAGTCAATATGATTCCTCTCCCCACTGTCTGCGGCGAACCAAAATACGGCCATTAGTTTCAAACAAACAGAACCTAGATTCGTCCGAAAATACTATCTGTAGCCATTCCTGTCCCCAGTGTCGTCGTTCCATACACCATTGCACTCTGGCATGTTTATGCACATTAGTCAAAGGTAGGCGGAGAAGTGGACGACGCGCCGGTAACTCAGACCGTAATAAACGGCGACGGACTGTCACTGCTGATAGTGTACGATGCATTACACTGTTCCACCGTTGCGCGAGAGTCGAGGAGGACGCAGATCTGTCCTGCCATGCCATTCGGATGAGGTGTCAACCTTCTCGTGGGGTGGACTCGGTGTTGCGACCAGACCCATCTCGTCGTGTTCTATGGCCTTCTGTGAACCATTCTGCACACACCCGTTGCACTGCCGACACACTTCGCCTGACACGAGCAGCAATTTCCCGGATAGATTCATCATGTTCTCTCATGCCAATAATGCGCCCTCTTTCAAACTCACTCATTTGATAGTATGGTTCTCGCATACGTCTGCGAGGCATCCTGCACGTCTGCTCAAGTCACACTGATCGATTACCTTCGGTTTATAGCGACGAGAGCCGATGGCACATTTTATCAGTCGGTGGTGGTGCGCCGAGGTATCGATGTGGACCTTGAACCTGAGGGCCGACATGGTTCAAATGCTAACCATTTGTTTCGAACATACTAATCCGCATGTCCTGGGAATATGAACTTCCTATCTCCAGTCTTTCAAGGTGTTCCAGTTTTTATGGAGTGTACATTAACAGTGATAGATAAGGCCCGGATTTATATGCAGTAACAGGTTAGATTGCAAACTAATTTGGATAGTGGGAAGTGTCGGCCACCCGCTCTTCCATAATGTAGCAAGAGTAACATGAATTACAGGGGTTCCGATGGGACGTACCCTAATGTTTATGCAAACCCCGTAGCATAGTCGTTGAGAAGGTAGTCTATACTTGTTACTCGCTTCAGAAAGTTTGCATTCTAACCTATTAATGCATAAAAATCCGGGCTGTAATGATAGAGCTGACGTAGATGTTCCTAGAAAAAGTGTTAAGTTAAGAGGTTGAGTTTAAGTCCGAAGTTAAAGTAAGAGCTACAAAGAGTTTTAATGTCCTGTCGCATGCTGAGATGAATGGGTAAATAAGAGGTATGTATTCTTTATTTTACTTCAGCTAAATATTATGTGCCCGCGGTGACTGTCAGCCCATTGGTAATTCCAATAACTAGTACAGTACGATATTCATGAGTAGTAGCGATGTGGTTTCTGTCACCATTGGGTAAGACTGCAATAATAATTAAAAACTATTTTCGGTACCGATCACACTTTAATGAATGACAATGAATTTATTATGCAGACTAGCGCAATTTTGTTGAAAGAACTAGTAAGGAAATTATTTGAATTATTGCAATAACATTGCATAATGAATTTATGTCTTTAATATAAAATAATGGCAAAAAACATTCGTTGGAAGTACAAATGTTTTATCACGTTTTTCATTGTTTGGATTATATTTAGCTATTTTTAAGGGATATTTGGGCTATTTGATCGTCTTAAACATCCGAACGGTACTTGTCATAGGGAAAGAGAGTCAAAGACTTACGTTAACGATGACGTTGAGGCGGAAGTCGAATCAAGTGGCTGATTTAAGAGGTAGTTTCGGTATCCGAAAGCATGAGGATGGTTTACGATACTTACAACCTGTTAAATAAGATTATATTCCTACTTACAACTGCATAAAAATGCTGTCCCTGGTTCATCAGGCTGTGAAAGTACAGTACTTGTCATCCGTTCATTAACATAATATATATGTACGTGGCTGACACGACACGGCGCGCCTCCCTCCTCCTTTACTTACTGTTATTACAGGGCGTGCTGAGATTGCTATGGCAAGGAAAGGCAAGGCGGGTCGTCACAGGAAACACTTCTTTTGTGATGCTTAGAGAGCTTGAAAGAAGCGGAGGGAGGCAAGACTCTTTTGAAGTCAAACCTCGCTCCGCCTACAATTAATTCTCACTGCGTCACGGTCTGTAACGCTCTTCCCTCGGCGTTAGTAGCCCTATTTCTGGATGGAGTTGCACACCATCTGTGTTCCGCGACTTGCAGTAGAATTATGATTATTTTTCAGTTTGTCACTGATGCAGTTACAAGTGGACGAAAACTTACTACACTCTCAGACACACAGTGACGTGGTTCGCAGTTCATTGGTTCCATTAGTGAATATGCAAAACTGTGTCTTTTACTTACCGGATAACAAGTGCATTTGTGAACTCTGCGTCAATGAGTGTGCCAGATATCATCTTCTCCACTGCTCGAAAAGAACTAGTTCTCTCATCAGCTATAGCGAAGAAAATTAAATTGCCTCTGTGCTTTCGAATTTCCCATTGGCTGAAATAAATCTATTATTAGGGGAGGGAAAATCCACAAGGGGTAGCTGTCCTACAACAAGTAGTTCCGTACTGAAACAGCATCAAATAGATAGCAATTTTCACGACTATTTATCTATACAAATAAATAAAATTGAAGCGTCTGCTTGTAATGTCAAAATAGCAGAATTTTACTTAGTTTATATTCAAGTATATAAGGTATTTATAACTGTAAACTAATTTTTACAATTTCTGTCTGTCTGTTTGTTCGGGATAATTTCCGAAACGGTTGGACTGATTTTGACGGGACTTTCACTGGCAGATAGCTGATAGTATAAGTACTAAGTTAGGATATTTTCAAATTTTCAAAACTATTAGAGGGGGGCGGGGGGATGTATAAAAGTAATAGACGAAATATCGAATTTGTCGTACAGGGACGAGACAAAGCTCATTTTAAGTCCCTTGAAGCAAAGAACAATACTTGGTAAGCCGTCATGGTGATATTGGCGCCACACTACCCCAGCTCTAGGAATCCGATAAAGAAACGACCAGCCGTAACCATAGCAACGTCAACTCAAGGATTCTACAGCAGCGAGATTTACCACCCAAAAATTGGTACACATTTGTAATAGTTACGAAATGTCGGATCAAACATGTGCATTCAATAATATTTATATTTGTGATGCTATCTAGCGGCAGTATACTTACACTTTAATTTCATACGTGACAAATATTTTCTACGTACTTAAGTAAATACACCAGTGTTATAAATATATAATGTAGTCACGCACACCGATAGTATGAGTAACTAAAAAGCCAGTTTCTGACAATCCGTATGAAGAACAGGTATTTCTGTTAGTCTTAGGATAAATTGAACTTACATATTTTTATTTTTTTAAATTCCCCTCTTGCACAGCTATCTCCGACCAGGAAAACTTTATTTTTCTTTACATATACCGTATAAGTGCTGATTTACCATTGACAGTGCATGACATAAAACATCTAAACAAATATCTTTTAAAAACGAAACAGGAATACCAAAACGGAGGAAGAAATTAGCTGAAAATGTTATGATAGATTCTCGTGCAACCCAGTCACCTCCCAGTAACTGGCGGGTATGTGATACTTTTCTTCAAAGCACTTAAAACAGGGTTCGTAGTGTTTCCTCTTTTCAGAATCAAGTTCTTTACTTCCAAATTGTGAAAACAAAATTGTGGAAAGTGTAGGGAAGAAACCGGGTGGGGATTATACTGCCCTTAACTTACGAGACGTGAAAATGCAAATTAATTTGGTTATTTGGAGTAGTCGTCTACCCCTCTCTTTCGTAATGTAAGTTCTGATAGGCCGTATCCCTAATGTTTATGCAAAAATAATAGCATAATAGCATGCAGGCTAGTGCATACTTATTGCTCGCTTCAGTAAGTTTGCATTGTAACCTATTACTGCCTAGAATCGCGAGTCTAGTGATAAGTTTTGAAGAGCCGGTACAACTATCCAACAATCCTCTATTAATACTACTGTAGCTATTATTTCTTTCTCCTGAACCTACGTCTTTCTTTTCCGTTCATGTCCCAATTCGCAAAATCAGAATAAATCTACCCGTTCATATTCCGTATTCCCGCCTCCCTCTTGTTAAATGAACTTTATTTATCCACATTGCAACCCTCCTTAACTCTTTATCTTCTGACAGGAACTTGGACTCTTTTTCTTCGTATGCCTCCTTACACAGCATTAGGTGCGTCCTGAAAGTAGCATCAGTGCTCGCGTAGTATCTGAGAGATACATAAATTCAGTCCATATACACAACCCCTATATAATTTCTGGAAGATAGAAACTGACATAAAATGCACTTTAAGGTTTATTTACAACATATCCATTGAAATACTGAGAAATGACAGGGCAAATTTGAAGCAGTTAAACTAATTATCATATTGTTCTTTGTACAGTCTTCAGGATACTGAGAGCTTATTGCTACTAATTAGTAAAGCAATTCACTGAACACAATATAGTTTAAAAATCATCTTTATATTCATTTTTAATGTCAAAGGATTAGAGCTGCAAGCACTAGCACAAAAATATAAAGGTAATTTACAGCAAATCAAACGCATTAGAGATAACCATGAATACTTTACAAATTTACTCGCGTCGTGTCTGTGAGATAAAGCAGGCAGCAACTCGTGACGTTTGTATTGCATGAAGGTCACAACAGGACAGGAGAGATGGGCTTTTAGCCTCGTGTAAGCTCAAGTTACAGCCAATAATCACACCATGTATCTCTCAGAAAACACGCCACTAATGCAGTTTTAGTCGATTGTTCTTTAACTTTACCTATATCATTTCCTACTTATTCATTTTTTCTCTGTTTTGCCTGTTTTGAAAATGGGAAACCATCTCCTGGGCTGCCAAAAGTGAGTTTCGAACCTACTGTCTCCCGAATGCAAGGTGATAGCTACTCATTCAACTATGAGAATGTGTGAAATGACATTGTTCAACTGGGCCATATTATTAAAGATGTTGCAAATAGCATCTTCTAAACTGGGAATATAGTAATTGCAGCTGTGGTGGATCAGTGCCGTAGTAAAGGCTTTCAAGCACAAACCGACCACTCACAGTTTGACCGTACTCACTGAGGGCGCTGACAATGGACCTGCACTGGTCAAAGCGGTCTTCTGATATGCTTTTCACCGCTCTAATAAATTAATGGACAACAGGGAGTGACGCTTGATGCGCTGCCCTCTGATGGAGGATCAATACTATTGATGAGACGATTTCACAGCAAATGAATCTCATGACTGAATATTCACGAACCATACAGAAAAGCATATCCTCATTTTCCAAACCACCAACCAACCCAGCTGTCATAGCGGTTCGACTTGTCATCAATGGGGACTTCCCTACACTCCAGTGAATACATATTAACCCTTCCGATTCCACTGGAGTTTTCAACATTGCGTTGATTTGTTATGAACTTGCCTCTCTTCACTCTGATTTACTGTTTCTCTATGCTGTGTCATTAATTCAGCAGTTTTAAATCCATAAAACCATTGCTCTAAAAATAAGCTCCCATTTGTGGAGGAATATTGGGTAAAAATGTATGGGTAGGGGACAGGAGAGCTACAATCCCGCCGGGCTTTCGCGACTACTTCTCACGACACAAGTCAGAAAGAAAATGAGACACATTTTAGAATCGACATTTTTATTTATTTATTTATTTATTTACTTATTTATCTTCGTCTGGTTTTCTACGGTGTGGCTCTGGCTATAGAGCCTGCTATTATTCCTAACCACAATACACTGTTTAACTTGATTTAAATTCTACAACATACTAAAATTATGTAACTTATAGACTAAATGGAAAAGCTTATCGTCTAGTTCGTGCGGTTACGGTTAAGAATAAAACTCCCGTCTGTTTCATTATTCCAGTTTATTTTAGGAAGACCCAATGAATTCACACACACACATATACACCCACACAATTCTAATTAACCATGAACAGCCACACTTACTAATTACAAGTCTATTCACAAGTCACTCTTCCTTGCGGCACAGCAGGCGGTCCAGCCCGTTGCTATAACTGCGGATGCTTAATTCTTACTTTCACTTTTCCCAAGTCCAGTCATCTCATACAGCAGCTGTGTGTAGGCAGCTGGATCGTAATACAGGGCTACGGGCCACTAGACACACGATGACTCTTCGTTGGTTCGACTCCACAGACAGTCCAGTAATTCACACAGTCACAACTAAACAGCTCAACAGTATTCAACAGCAGGACGATACTCACAACAGCGAAAATTAACACAGGTCCATCTACCCTCATACTCACGATAGCGGCCTCGCTTACTGACTCACAGTGGTCCTCGGTCCACAGAAATACACACAGTGCAGTCTTCCGTTCCGTCGTCTCCAGCCCACCTCTTCACTGGACTCTCCGACACCACAACAACAGCTCCTGGTTCAGACCTCGTTGGAGCACTAGCGACAGCCAACATCTCTGTCGCCCTCAGCCCAGCAGCCACCGAACCCTAACGTCCTGAGTGTCTCATTGACTTCACCACGGAGTCCAACACTACTGACTATCCGTGGCTAGCCTACCCTTTTATAGCTCGGGTGATTTCAGCCATAATTTTCGTGAGGTGGCTAGAGGCAGAAGATTCCCGTTGAATCTCCAAGAAACTCACGGGTAAGCCGGCCGACGAGAGCAATACATGGAAAAGCCGGCCCCGTTTCACAAGCTGGCTGGGAGATCCCAGGTCGTCTGAGTCACCACCCCCTTCCTGGAAGTACCGAAAGGAGTTACCACTGGGCTGGCACGTAACCATATTTACATGAAGAAAGTAAATTATCTTAGATATTTTCTTATATGTAAGTAATGTTTGCAACACCTTCTTTTGAACAGCTGAGTACTAGGAATGTCTCTAATTTTAGCCGCCACGGAATTCCATAGGCGGATAGTAGCGGACATGAATGAATCGCTGTAACTAGTAGTGTGGTGGGTAGGGAAACTTAGCAGGGAGTTATTTAATGATCTTGTTTGGTGACTATTTCTGGATGATAGGTACTGAAGGTCATCTCTCAAGTAAAACGGTGTTTGGCTCCGTATAACACTCTGAATAACGGGCACAGAGTGCAGATTTCGTCTCTCCTCTAAATATAGCCAAGATAACTGATTGAGGTAGGGGGAGTTATGACAATGTCTCGGTTTATTGAAGATAATGCGGATACATGTATTGTATGCGCACTGTAATTTGGCGTGATGTTCAAACCGTTTTAGATTTTGTGTAAGCCATTCCTTTGTTTTAAATGGGAGAATATCTCTTAGCCTTTTAAATGAGTATATTGTGTTGAAAGTTCACTGACAGATTTTGTTGCGTGTCCGGACTACGTTAGAGTTTTGTCAATGATTAGGCCAAGATCCTTCACGGAACCTTTCAGACTGATTTCTGTTCTCTGGAACATAATCGGAGAAATGCTTTACTCTCTCTCCAATTTATTGTAGATATTTATAGATCCTACTGTGATGGTTTGTGATTTTTTTTGTTAACTTTAAGGGAATTATTATGCCAACGGCCGTAGCCGTGTTTAAACACCGGATCCTGTGAGACTCCGAAGTTAAGCAACATTGGGCGTGGTCAGGAGTTGGATGGGTTGCCACGCACTGTTGGTGGGGGCTAAGGGAATGGAGGAGCGGAAAGGAACTGGCCACCCCACCGCACGTAAACTCCGGCTCAGGATCACCTCTGCGGAGGTTCGGACCTGCCTTCGGGCAGAATAACCCTTACCTCACCTTCATAGAATTATTTAACAGTCCAGTCTCGAATTCTGTTTAGGTCTTCGTTCACGTTATTTATGGCCAGGTGAATGTTGTTTGGCTCTGCGTGGATGACCCCTTTGGACCATGCATATTATGGTTTTGAAACGTGTTCGCGTTTCCTTGCCCACATGTCCTTTATTCTCTTGATATGAGCGTTTCCTCTTCCCTCTGACAACCGTTCCCAACCGTTGTCGTGTCATGTCGTGTAAATATTCTTTCGGTTAATGTAAAATTTCATAAAGTCTTTAACTGTAAATCGGGGATAGAGAGTGAGTTACCCTCTCGAGCTCCCCTTCATCTTGGTTTGAGGTGACTACGATTTAGTAACTGTTTTTTTCCTGTAATGTATTAAAGTAATTTCCATGCGAGCCACCTCAGTAGTTTGGGAATAGCCCTGGTTTCATCGGCCGAGAGCCCTGCAGGGTTTAAAATTTCATTATCTGGGAGAGCGGTGTACGCCTCCATTCCGTCTGTGTTCGGGCCGTTTATTTAACCTGTTCATTTTTCGCTAAGGCCCAGTAGGTTGGGTACAAGATGCCCCTGTGTTAAACTATGTCAGTTGCTAAATAGTGCCTTTAGAAGCCAGAGATTGTATGTTTTTGATGTAATGTTGCCTTGAGTAGGCTGGAAGAAACTGAGAGCCTGTAAGTTCTTCTTTAAGTTTTCTGCAATAGTGAAGGGTGCTTTTGGAAGGCTAGATATTGTACTTTTGGGAGCAAGCGCTCTTTAATTAGGGGATTGCTTCCCTTTCCTGAATAATACCTCTTTCAATAGTAAATTCGTAACCTGGGTGCTTGAAGCCCAGAATTGTTAAAGTTTTGAATCTTGAATTTTACAATTTTTGAAATTTTCATTGTATCTGTAAACTCATGTTATTCACTCAGTGAAAAGATTGTTATGTTTGCAATTTAAAGAGAAATATAACCTTTGTTAAAGTTTTGAATTCAATTTTGATGTGGTAGTTAGATGCATTCAACACCCGCATTCTTTAACCTCTTTCTGCTCCACTGATAACCCCGTAATAATAATAATAATAATAATAATAATAATAATAATAATAATAATAATAATAATAATAATAATAATTGCGCAATAATAATAATGACCATCTTGAGGGTCCAGAGTGCCATGTATGTGGGTCATAAGAAGGAAGGGCTGGCCCTTGCTGACGACATGGCGCAGAGTGCCGATTCCCTGGATTCAGCAACAATACAGGTCAATTGCCTCAGAGGACAAGCATCCAAAGTGGGTCTTTAAGTGTCGTTGGATGAAACAGAGTTCTTCAACATCAAAGAAGCTGGCAGAGGGATACTACTAGAACGGAAAATATCAAGAGGACTGAAAAATGCATCTCGGCGAATGGATTGAACCCAACATAAAAGAAATAGCATCTTTATCCATGAGTGTCAACAAGTTGGACCTGGCCTATCGACTAACACAGAACACTTATAACAAAACATGCGGGTCACGCATCCTGAAACTGAAGCACCACACGTCAGTCATACGACCAGAAGCTGTGTATGCCATCGAGTGTCTTTCATTGAACCGAAGAGGTGTGATGGAGAAACTGGAAGTCAGAGAGAGGAGAATTCTGAGGAAGATCTTAGATCCGGTAAAGGAAGATGAGAAGGTACACTTTCGAGCTCTACGAGCATATAGAGAGACTCTCTGATTGTGCTAGGAAAAGTAAAGGAGGACCATATGGCCATGCAATAAGACTCCCTCCGAAAAGATAGACCAATCGCCTGTTCATCTTCTGGTAGAACAAGAAGACTCATACCACTTGGCTGACAGAAACTAATAAGGACATTAAAGAACTGGGAATATCCTATTTTCAAGATAGGCGGTCTCTACGACATACCTTCAAAGAATTCCATGGATTTAAGAAAAAATCCCGGAAGAACCGTACCCCCTGGACAGATGAAAGAGAGAAGTCACATCGGCAGAAAATGCGAAAATAGTAGGCAAAGATCAAAGTCCAACAGTTGAACAAACGTGGTCCAAAGTAGGCCCAATCGAACCAAGATGTTTAATAAGAAGAAGAATAAACCGCTCATCATCACGTAATGGATTCGTATCGCAGCCCTTGGGCATTACAATACGTACACACACGTTTGACCACATTCGTATATGGGAGTGATGATCACAATATCCCCAGAATCTTTAATGGAAAGCCAAATTTTCAAGTCTTGTAATCAGCGAGGTAAGTCTTTATATTTTTTTGGTCATCATCCTATCAACAGTATTTGGTAAAGTGGAAGTCAGCTTCCGGACGAAATTATCTTTACATCGGTCTGTTTTCAAACCAACTTTGCTTTAGGGGAGCACAGGCTGGGTGCACTCAGGATATCTTATTCATATGTTAGAAGTAACAGACATGAACGTGGCAATACTGATTGCTGGTACAGGTGGGAACAATGACAGGAGGATACTCGTAATGAGGAGATAAAGGCTGTTAGGAATGAACTCGATGGATGAAGCTGTGCGCATAAACCAGCGGGGCGGGGTCATGTGAGGCGAATGGAGGATGATAGCTTACCTAGGAGAATAATGGATTCTTTTATTTAGGGAAAGAGAAGTAGAGGGAGACCAATACGACGATGGTTAGACTCAGTTTCTAACGATTTAAATATAAATGAGGCCACAGCACTGGTTGCACATAGAAGATTGTGTACATTTACTAAATTCACAAAGGCTTGCAGACTGAACGCTGAAAGGCATAACGGTCTATAAGGATGCATATATGCCCTGTGGTTAAGATTAAGAAAGACCAAAGAGCCCTAACTTCACCACAGAAAGTAATGGCTTTTAACTATCTATCTATCTATCTATCTATCTATCTATCTATCTATCTATCTATCTATCTATCTATCTATCTATCTATCTATCTGTCTATCTATCTATCTATCTATCTGTCTGTCTATATATCCATCATTTGACAATCACAAAATAATACAGAATGATTTCCACATTTATCATCATAGGGAATAATTCTGTCTGTGTCCTTTAGTAATTACTAGAGCCCGGATTTTTATGCATTAATAGCTTAGAATGCAAACTTACTGTAGCGAGTAGCAAGTATAGTCTACCTTCACAACGATTATGCCATGGGTTTGCATAAACATAGGGGTACGGCCCATCAAATCCCCTATAAATTATGTTACTCTTGCTACATTATAGAAGAGCGGGTGGCCGACACTTCCTACTAACCATATTAGTTTGCAATCTAACCTGTTATTGCATAAAAATCCGGGCTTTAGTAATTACTTTCGACGGCTACGAACAGTTTTTACGTGGAATAATTGGTGGTCGCCATTAAACAGCTGTCATAAAATATTTTACTTGTGCTACGTACAGTGCTATATAATGCTTGTCCAGCATCCCAATCCGCTCAGCATATTCCATTGTGCTCCCGACGAAGAGATTAAAAATCATGTTTACACTGTAAAATGTAGGTACGTGATTTCATGGTGTTCCTAAAAATATAACAGGTGTACACATGATAAAATATACTAAAATTTTACTAGTGTGTACGATATAAATCTGATATATTATACGTTATGTTACTAGCACGTCCCAGCAGTTTACTGTTATCTATGAGGGTTCATATTTTACAGTGTGCATTTGTCCTACTGTACTTTGAACTTATAATCTTTTTTTGAATAATACATCTTACCAGATTGCTGTAATGTTACGCTTGGGTTGTAAAATATGTCAGCAGTCAGCTGTGCCATTGTGGATCAGCTAGGAAACCATGACATAAGTTGCCATAAAAGCTCGGAAAGATTTTCAAGACACTTTTCCTTGAATTACAATATGAAAAGTGCCTTGCATCTACGGGTGTTCCAGCTGTTTTGGAACCTGTAGGAACCTGTCATTCTGTTAGTTTTGACCGTGGTGTTACAGTGCTTCGAAAATGAGAGGAATTGGAACCAATAAAGTAAGTTCATGAGCAAAAACACACAAAGGGATGTGTGTAAGTTATTTAAACCAAATAATTGGAAAGAACACTTGTTTATACAGGGTGGTTGGAAGCAATAAATGAACCGGGTAAATCAGCCTTAAAGTGTCGGTCATGCTGACAGATAATTTTAAATAAACAATCTATATCTCGCATCATTGCCATTTTATCAGCTGCTGAATTTAGCCAATCCGATAACCTATTCAAGGCCATATCGCCCCCCTCCCCCCACCAGATCTTCGACGCAAAAACCCTATCCTCAGGGAGTTCAAGACAATAATGAGTAATCCCCAGTTACCAATACAGGGCGATATCGCTGATCTCCATATTAATTGTCTAAGGTCTCTAAATCCACCAATAAGAACTGCGTCCGACTCGTTGGCCAAATGGTCAGCATACTGGCAAAAGGTTCAGAGGTTCCCGGGTTCGATTACCGGCCTTGTCGGGGATTTTAACCTTCATTGGTTAATTCCATTGGCCCGGGGGCTGGGTGTTTGTGCTGTCCCCAACAACCCTGCAACTCACACATCACACATAAAACTACCCTCCACCACAATAACACGCAGTTACCTACACATGGCAGATGCCGCCCAACCTCATCGGAGGGTCTGCTTTACAAGGGCATAATAATGCTCGAAATTATTATTGTAAATTATTATTGTAATAAGAACTGCAATAGAATTGAAGAATACAAACTTCAAGATAACTAAAGAATGGCAGGGAAGACAAGATACTATGCTTGAATCAACTCTGCCACACACTGGTTCGCCGCTGCCATCTGGATTTGAATTTTCTCGTATAACATGGTCTACTCTTAACAAGATACGATCGGGACACGGTAACTGCACAGATTTCCACTTAAAATTGAAAAGAATTCCTAAACCGAACTGCTGGCGCAGAGGAGGGATCAGCGAGGGGAAGACCTGAGAGATCAATCCAGATGAACCAGGGCAAAAACACCTACAGTCTTTCAAGCGGAAGTGATAGCTATCACAACATGTCTTGAAGAAAATCTGACAATGAACTATAGGAATAAGGAAATTTTCATTTTTACGGATAGCCAAGCGGCCATTAAGGCACTAGAAGCAGTCCGGATAATATCCAGAATTGTCTCGTATTGCCATTCACTTCTCCTGAATCTCTCAAAGTACAACATTGTCAAAATAATATGGGTACTAGGGCATGCAGGTATAGAACGAAATGGGCAGAAACACATTTTGTAGGCCCTGAACCTGTATGCGGGATTTCCTGTGGACAAGCCCGACACTACATAGGAAAATGGGTTCAAAAGAAACAAACTGGAAAAATGCTCCAGGATATAGGCTCGTAAAGGAACTGATAAAAGGACCAAATAAGAAGCATGCTAAAGAAATGTTGAAACTCATCAGAGAAAATATAAGATAGGTAGTAGGACTGTTGACAGGACACTGCCATCTGAAAAAACACCTAGGCCCTACATATAATTGGAGTGATAAGAGACAGCATATGCAAGAAATGGAACGAAGCAGAGGAATCAGCTGAACACACACTTTTCGAATGTGAGGCGTTGGGTAGAATCAGACACTCCACTCTAGGACTACCAGGTGAATAGAGAGAAAAAAGTCCAAGAAGACCCAGTAAGAACAACCTGCAGTTTTGTGAAGGGAGCAGATATATCCAGGTGGGAATGAAGGAAAAACATGGTAGCGAAAGATCTTAGAGTTCGACGCTAATTAGGCCCCATGAAGAAAAGAAGAAGAAGTAGAAGAAAAAGTAGAAGAAGAAGAAACCGAACTGAGATTGTAGTGCGTCTAAGCAGACCGTCACACATATTATCACAGAGTGTCCAAAAAGAAAGTTCAGTGGCGATATCAGTGATTTTGCTTGTGCGTTTCCAGAGATAATTAGTTACATAAACAACCTGGACATAAATACTGTATGTAGCGTGCTTTCCAAAATCATGTATGTATATATTGTATCCGTAAAGCCATACGCTAAATAAATAAATAAAAATAAATAAATAAATAAATAAATAAATAAATAAATAAATAAATAAATAAATAAATAAACTTCGCGTGCGAATTCAAGTGAATTCTACCAGGCGGTGTTGCTAAATCTGCACATGGCTTAAGACGAGTTTGAGAGCACCAGTTGAAGAATATTTTGCAAGGAGAGGTGTTTGAATACAGCCCTCTGAGCTTACAGGATCGCGAGTACGTTACGGTGACATTGGCTGTAGCCCGCGCTGTGTTTATGTTTGATGCTGATTTCTCGGTATGGCTCTCAAGGCGTTCTTAAATCGCCGGCAGATTTAGCAACAATGCGGCGCAAAGCTCGTTTGAATTCGCCCGCAAAGTGATGTAATTGGATAACTTGAGCAGCATACAAATGACAACAGTGCCAAGTATCTAATTATTTCTTTCATATTGCTTATCGGCATGACAAACTCTCCAACGTTTATACAACGTGTGGCAATAAAGTTCTGTGAATAGTCCTGTACTATCAACATAGATGAACAATGCACGGCAGTGACCTTACTGTCCTTCGAAATATTCCCCTCCCATAACTAGGCACTGCTGCGATCGGTGATACATGTCCTGGAAATTTTGCAAGAAGGCTTCCTTTGGGATGGTGTTCAAAAGCCTCGTCACGTTTCGTTGGATGTCAGGAATATCGCCAAATATCTTTCCTTTCAAAGCGAGTTTGATGCGTGACATTTCGCCTCTGACCTTTTTCCGACGAGGGGATCCCGGGGAACGCCATTCCATGCTTTGCCGTTTCGTTTCAGGGTCGTACCTGAGACACCAGGTTTCATCGTCACTGACAATACAGTTCAAGAAATTTGGTGTCGCATGCGCCGTGTCGACAAACTCCTGTAAAGACTTTAAACGTGCCTGCTTCTGATCGTCAGTCAAGTGATGTGGAACAAGACGAGAACACGTTTTCCTCTTCTCTAATTTCTGGTTAACGATTTGTCGCACGGATTCACGGTTAAAATACAGTTCATCTGCTATCATGCGCACAGTTAATCGCCACTCGTTCGTGATTAATGTCCTCACTGTCTCAATGTTTTCGTCAGGTCACCGGTCTTCCGCTACGGGGGTTGTCAGAAACACTTTCGCGGCCTCCTCGAAAACGACCGAACCACTCGTACACACACTTCAAGGACAGTGCTTGATGTTCATAAACACGTACCAGCATCGCATGAATTTCTTTTGCTGTCTTGCCAAGCTTGAAACCAAAGTGTACATTGACGTTTTGGTCGTTCATGTTCCTGTTCGCAGTTCAGAACCAACGCACTAAACACGCACTGTGTCAAACAGGTCTTACACGGCACACACACGATGCTCAACTGAACAACATTGGGAGCAGGTGGTCAAAACCTGCTGCTACGCAGGTGCAGCGTTGTGTGTCGCCAGTGTTGCCGGACCGACCGTTCTGACTTCATTCACCGAACTTTATTTTCATGGGTTGTAACTTTTGGTTCACGTTGTTTCCAAGCACCCTGTTCATAGGGTGATTTAAAACAACACCGACAACGCTTAGTATTCTGGGCGGTACGGCAAATTGATTGAGGGACCCATGTTCAGAAATTCATGGTTTCAGCGCAGTGGGGAGTCGAAGTTTGACAACGCTGCGGATTTAAGGATGGACGCATGGTCCACATTTTGTCCTCAAACATCCGCCAACATAAGAGGAACGTTACTTACTGTTTTAGATTACAGAAAGGGCTCGAATTTCCAACATTTGGTTTTCTAACAGTCCACGTCGGCGCTGCACAGATTGGTGTAAAGGACGTGTGAAGGTGGGCTCAATATTTTAGTCGCAGCGTAGATTCATGAGATAAGATCCTCATTTGATGAAAACTCGTACACCTAGCCCTTGATAATAACCCAAACAATAACACCTTTAACCATGTGCCGATGTAGGCTCTGTAATGAAGTTGGAGGACAAAGCATTCTTTCTGATTTTATTAGACTACTGTTTCTTCTGTGAATCTGTCTTGAGACAGGTATCAACTGGACAGCCTCCATGATTCTCTGTTCTGAGCATCTTGCTTCAGTTGTTCATAGCTTCTCCCTTGTTTGACATCTGTTATCATTCCAAACTTCTTCCTCTTCCTTTTCTTCCATCTATTTTCCCCTCCATCAACCTCTGTTGAAGACAATTTATACGTAATATATGACCCAACCGGGATATTTTTATCTTCCTTATTGTTTATTAGACACGTTCACGAAATTACTATCTGATTTGATGGAAGGCAGTTTAGGTTTAAATACATGGGTAGGTTATTCCAGTGAAGCTCAACTTGTCGGGTTCCAGAAAGATATAACACATATTATAGATACAGGAGGTTAAATGGACTGTATAGTTAATGACATATCGAAGGCCTTTGATAGGTTATATCGTAACATATTACCGCCGAAAGTGAGGGTTTTTGGATAAGAAAAACGTGTGGTTGATCGAGTGACTAAATTTCTAGAAAGTAGAACTCATAAAAGTAGAGTAGATGAAGTATTATCTGTTCCTGTAATTATTAAGAGGGTGTCCCTCAAGGCTGTGTTATTGGACCTCTGTATGTTCTCGTGTACATAAGTGACATGAGTAACGAACTGCAATCACAGATTTGCGGATGATGTTATACTGTAAAGGGTAGTAAATGAGATTGTGAGCGACTGCAGGGGGAACCTGGGCAGTGTAGTGAGATGGACATTGGATAATGGTATGATGGTAAATGGTAAGTTATGGAAAGTCAAGTTCTAAGTTTTACCAAGAGAAAAACTTCTCTCAGTTTTAATTACTGTGTTTATGGGGTGATAGTATCTCCTGGCGAACAATGTAAGTGCCTAGGTGTTGATATAAGGAATGATCTTCGTCGGGGTAATCATATTGACGAGGTTGTTAAAAAATGTTGCAAATCTCTTCATATGGTTATGAGAGTATTTTAGGGGTTGTAGTAAGGATGTGAGGGAGAGGGCTTATAAGTCTCCGGTAGGACCCAATTAGAGAGTCATTCCAGTGTGTGGAACCCACATCAGGATTTCTTGATAGGAGGAGTGGAAAAGATCCAAAGGAAAGCAGCACGATTTGTTGTGGATGATTTCGGACAAACCAGAAGTGTTACTGAAATGTTGATTAGAAGACTTGGGAGTAAGGAGACGAGGTGCTCGACTATGTGGCATGTTTCTAGCTGTCATTGCAAAGTTGGCGTGGATTGATATAAGTAGACGAATAAGCTCGAGGGGATTTCTTTGAAAATAGGAAACATCATAATATGAAGATAATTTGGAATTCAAGAGGACAAATTGGGTCAAATATTCGCTTAGAGGACGTGGAGTAAGGGTTTTGAATACATTGTAAAGGGAAATGTTCAATATATTTCCAAGGTCTTTGTAGATATTGAGAAAATCCCAGGTAAATATATATTTTTTGCTATTTATTTTAAGGCGCACCGACACAGATAGGTCTTACGGCGATGGTGAGACAGAAAAGGCCTAGGAATGGTAAGTAAGCGGCCGTGGCCTTTAGATACAACCCCAGCATTTGTCGGGTGTGAAAATGGGAAACCACGGAAAAGGTAAATATAATTTGTAGGGAATCTTTCAGCTGGGTAATAGCACTAAATGCTGATTGTTAATGATTGAACAATTCGAGTCAATTGTTTTGTAATTTAATACAAGATGTGATATTTTTGTTGGGTCGATGGATGCTTCTTAAACAAAATATGAAACACTAGCCCATCATGAAACCCGAAGCGTTGTCAAACTTCAACGCCGCACAGCGCCCAAACCATCCATTTCCGAACATGGGTCCTTGCTTGAAAAATGATCGGTTCATCGTCCTGAATAGCGTACTAAGCATTGTCGGTGTTCTTTTGAATCACCCTGTATATTACATTATACACAAATACAAGTTGATCGTGAAACGAATAATCCTTCAAATGTGCAATATGCAAATATTCCCTTTATTTTATAAAGTACCGACACGGAATTGTTAAAACCATTTTTCCCTTGCTATAAATCTTCCAAACAATCCAAAAAATAAATTTAACTGTCAGAACAAAGAATTTATTATTCTTATTATTCACAAACAGTCTTATCAGCACACTATTTTAATCCAAAACCCGTTTTCGGATTCTAAGGTCCATCATCTTTGTTAAACTTATTTACAGCATTTAACTCCACATGAGTGTGTTGTCAAAATGAATTAAAGTAAGTTTATAAAAGCTAAAATGGGGCCCTGTTGAGATCAACTGTAAGATAAGGAAAAGAAAGAGCAAGTTTAAGATTGTGCAAAGAATACGTATAAACTTACAGTGTTGTTGTATGAGATGCGGCATACCATAAGGACGGCTGGCTTATTCTCGTGTTCAGTACCAGCTTTAAGTACGGAGCCCGCTAGAAGCACACGACATTACGTCACTTCAAGATTGTGTATAAAATGTTGCTTGCAAACTGTTTCATTTAAAATTTTATCGGGTTCCCACCTGTGCCAAGAATATCTCGATGTTTTCGTGGGTGTTTAATTCAAATCCATAATCATGTCCTTTTCGATCCCAAAAAAGCTATGATTTTATTATTATAAATGTGGACTCATGTGTATTTAAATGTTGTAAGTAATTATAACACTGATGATGGACCTTAAAGTCCGAAAACTGGTTATGTATTAAAATAGTGTGCTGATACGACTGTTCGTGAATAATAATAAATGCCATAATCGACTCTGTTTACTAAGATTATAATGATTATAAAACAAAGAATCATGCATTTAAGAGTTAACCTACAAGCAGGGACGAACACTATTTCGACCACAACCTCGGAAATGACGAATGCAATCAGAAAAGACAAGATAAGAGGTGTATGCAGGAGTTTTTTGCGGTTTCACTAAGAGATGGCGCCACCGAACAGTACGCAGCGTATGGATTTGACACATATATCAGTTTGTTCGTCCGACACAAACCTACCAACACACACAAGTTTTTTTCCGCCAAACACTAGGATCTGCGTTGTGCCGTTCAGAGATCATGCCTGAAAAAGAACATTTGCGGCACGCATTGCTTTTTTTATTTAATCAAAAGGAAAAGGCTGTGGACAGTCATCGTTTGCTGGTAGAAACATATGGTGAACATGCTCCTTCGATTAGAGACAATTTAAAGGTAATTGCAATGTGAAAGATTGTGCGCTCTGGTAGCGGTATTGTGTTTTATAAACTTTTGAGGCCAGACGAAACCGCTAATGCACAACGCTATCGCAAAAAAAGATTTTGTTACACAATGCACCATCTCACACAGCGAAAGACCAGTGAAGGACACCTTGAAATCTCTTGGATGGGATATCTTTCCGCACCCGCCGTACTGCCCCGACCTGGCGCCATCTGACTATCACCTCTTCGCATCAATGGGGCACGCGCTCTCAGAGCAGCACTTCAGCCATTTCGAGCAAGTTGGAAAATAGCTGGAAGAATGGTTTGCCGCAAAAGACAAGCAGTTTTTCTGGCATAGTATTCATAACTTACAGGAAAGTTGGGCGAAGTGTGTTGAAGCCGATGGCCAATATTTTGATTAAACAATAAAGAAATTTCCTTGAAAATTACGTGTTTTCTTTACCACGAAAACCGGCAAAAACTTACGCATACACCTATAAGGAGGGACAAGTGTACATGGATTGTCTTCGGCACGAAACCTCAGTCAGTGGTTTGCCATCCTCGATATGGCGACTGTGATTCGGGAAACATAAGCTAGGATAAAATTGGCTAGGGATGGTAACCAAGAAGAAGAGGAAGAATAATGTTTAATAGAGTTTAATCTTAGAGATAGCCTGTGATGAGTGGACATCTCGCTGATGTACTAAGTTTCATGTTGATTACGGACCAGAAAAATCTTTGAAAACTAAAAGCGTTTTTAGTGAAGACACTTTATATCATCGTTCAACTTCTGTCAACGTTTATTGTTCTCATCTCCAGAGCACAGAAGTTATCGCTCTTGCAGTTACACGAGTGCGTGACTACGAAGATTCTCATCATCATATGTCTGTCATTAGCAGGACGCTTCCCTGCAAATAGGCACTAGAAGTCTTCTCAGCTTATCAGTGTCCGTAATTGTCGTAACGTACATTAGACAGCACTTAGATGGAGCTTATTTCCACACTGTCATCAAGAATATCAACACAACAACGTGTCCGATAGTTTCTCTCAAAGTTTTGATAAGTGCTTTGTCAGCCACGACTTATCGCATCACAAAACTTGAGTCAAGCTGATATGAAGTTGCATTTTCTGTACAATGGAGTGAAGTTTACGCTGTATTCCTAGTTCTATATTTGCAACACAATATCTTTAATATCATTGTGAGTGGCACGTAATATCCTACGTTCGATATCATCTAATGTGACAGACGTGTTGGAAGATTTCAGTGTGGAGCGTAGCATTGTTTGAAACATCGGCAAGAGCACTGTAGGGCAGGAACGAAAGAAAGTAGAAGCCTTTCAAATGTGGTGTTAAAGAAAAATGAGATGAGTAGATCGGATAAAAAATGAATAGATACTGTGGCGAACTAGTTATAAGAAGGACTGTTTGGCAAAATGTGTCCAGGAGAAGATGTAGATTGATAGTGATCTTAGCAACGTTTGAAATTTCAGAAGATCTCCCGATTTTAAAATATCCAGAAAATACAAAATTAGACTCCCCTTAAACTGCCATCAATTTTAAGAGAATTTGCGGTTTGATGATGAAATATAACCTCCAATACGAGTATTTTAACGGTCAATGCTAGGGGTCTCTCACATATTAACAACATTAAATGACAGCAGACTGAATTGTAGACGCTTTCCCAACCTTAAAGTGATATGTAATCCTCGAAATTCTTTATCATTTTCGAAGAATTTCTTAAGGAAGCTCAAAATTAGACGCTGGATTATTAGACGGTAATTAGATAGAATACAAACTTATTGAAGCAGCTAACTAGTATACTCTTGCCCAAACAACTGTTATGCAATGATATTTGCCTAATTTTTAGGTGTACAGCCTCTTAGCACACATAGAATTTATATTACTCTCGCTACATTATGAAACATGCACTTCCTACTAACCAAATTAGTTTGCAATCTAACCTATTACTGTCTAAAATTCAAGGATATACTCGTAATCAGATTTACAATCATTCGGTTCGTTGTCTGAATTGTTAGCGTAGTGGACCTTGGTTTATACAATCCCCAGTTTGATTTCCGGCTGGGTCCAGGATTTTAGCCAGTTCTGATTAATTCATCTGTGTCAGAGACTAGATATTTGAGTTCGTAATGATACACATCTTCCTTCGCCAATCAATCAATCAATCAATCAATCAATCAATCAATCAATCAATCAATCAATCAATCAATCAATCAATCAATCAATCAATCAATCAATCAATCAATCAATCAATCAATCAATAAATCAATCACTGGGCGAGTTGGCTGTGTGGTTAGGAGCGCTCGGCTATGAGCTTACATCCGGGAGATAGTGGGTTCGAATCCCATTGTCGGCAGCCCTGAATATGGTTTTCCGTAGTTAAGGCTGTATCTTAATTAAGGCCACGGCCGCTTCCTTCCAACTCCTAGGCCTTTCCTATCGCATCGTTGTCGTAAGACCTATCTGTGTCGGTACGACGTAAATAAACTAGCAAAAAATATCAATCAATCAAATCACCATGATCTGCATTTAGGGTAGTCGCCCAGGTGGCAGATTTCCTATCTGTTTTTTTCCTAGTCTTTTCTAAGATTTGCAAAGAATTCGGAAATTTATTGAACATCTCCTTCGGTAAATTATTCTTATCCCTAACTCCTCTTCCTTTAACACGAATATTAGCCCCAATTCGCCCTCTTGAATTCCAACTTTATGTTCATATTGTGATTTTTCCTATTTTTATAAACACCTCTCAGACTTATTCGTCTACTTATATCATTCCACTTCACCTCTCCAATGACAACTCGGAACATACCGCTTACACGAGCAGCTCGTCTCCTTTCTCCCAAGTCTTCCCATCCCAAACTTTCCAACATTTTCGTAACGCTACTATTTTGTCGGGAATCACCCAGAGCACATTGGGCTGCTTTTCTTTGGATTTGTTTCCTGAAACAATAATCACCACCACTACTCTTAGAATTATATACAACATATCACGCTACCAACCACCTAAGAAACACACAATACTGAATACATCCTTCCGCATGGGGTTGGAGGCGGGAAGGGCATCTGGTCGTAAAATTGGCCTTAAACCACCCTCCAGGTCAATTCCATGTACTTGAGGAGTGGCCAGGTATTAGAATAAATTGCGATGATAAATTTGTTGAAATTAATTAGAGTCCGGACGTTTAGGCACTTGTAGGTGAGAATGCAAGCTTGCTGAAGCGAGTATAGGCCTGCTATCCCGGACAACAGTTCTGTTATGAGTTTTCCATAAATATTAGGGGCCCGGCATATAAAAGCCCCTAGAAGTTATGTTTCTCTCACTACATTTTGGAAGAGCGGGCTAGTCGGCACGTCCTAATGACGAAATTAGTTTGTATTCTAACCTACTACTGCCTAAACTCCGGGGCCTATTAATAACATTCAGGCTCTATAGGCCCATTACCACACTGGGCCCAAACTCTGGTAATTTCAAGATTAAAAAGACCTAAAGTGTTTGAATGTTAATAGCATTTGCAACCCATAAAATTATATTATCCTTCTGGAAGCTTATTATTTGATATCTTACTGTATGTTCAAAATCTAAATGTATAATGATTTGATTTATTTCGATGATAATAATAATAATAATAATAATAATAATAATAATAATAATAATAATAATAATAATAATAATAATAATAATTGTTCCGAGTTATCTGTGGAACAGCAGAGGTGAAAGAAGGTGCGGGCTGGAATAGGTCTCAACTACCAAATTAAAGTTAATTTAAAACTTTAACATAGGTTATATTTTCATTTCAAAATCAACAAATAACAAAGTATAACAGGTACCAAGTAGCAGATCAACAAATTAAGAAATTACAGTTCGTTACAGGATTTGGGCTTCGAGCCCCAAGATTAATTTCTGAGCTCTCAGCTCACCATCACAATTGCTAAAGGGCAGAAAACCACTAAATGCATAGAGCCCTTGCTCCCAACTTTTAACTCAAGCCTCCCAGAGGAACTTTTCACACACAAGAAAGAGCAGATGCGCTCTCAAAGTCTTCAAGCCTATTTAAGAGGCCATAAACTGACTTTACACTTACAACCCTCAAGGCACACATATAACGGTACAGGGGTACCTCGTACCCAATCTACTGGACCTTCACAAAAAGAAAACAAAATATCAGGTTAAGTTACTGGTCCAAGGTACAGAATGGATTGGAGGCGTGAACATGCACTCCTAAATACACTTTTAAAATCTAAGTGGCTCTAGGCCGAAACACAGGGGCTAATCCCAAGCTAAGGAGGTGACCTGTATGAGAAAACTTTAATATTTTAAGGAAGAGAAGAAACGGTTATGAAAACGTAGTCACCTCCATTTTGAAATGAAGAGGAGTTCGAGAGGGTGAAGCACACTCTATCCCCGCTTTACAGTTCAAGAAATAGTAGTTTTTACATAGACAGAAAAAGGGAATTACATTTTAAGGAAGATGGATTACATATTAAAGGTTTCGAACCTTCTCCGAGAGTTAAACTGCTGAGCTAGCAAAAACAAATAAAGAAGTTAAAAGGCCATTACCTTGTAGAAGAGTCGCTGCCCGAAGAACGAGGCGCTTCCCGCCCCCTGCTACATATTCACACACACAGAGTAGATGTTATACTAGTGGCCCCGAGACAAGAAAATCAGCAGTTTTTATACCCTCGTGGAAAATTCGAGACCTTTCAGGAATGAGTAGACACACCCCCTCAATGTTATTGGGTCGCTAAAAGTTACACATCAACACCGAAGAAGAAAGACACTATTGGTCAAAAATTAATTAAAGAAATTCGGGATTGGCTGAGTTCAAAACTGGCGGAAAGAAAGGATTAATATTGCCAACCCACAAACCACAGAACAAAATTTAGTAGCGGCAAAAGTTAAGCATACAAAATTTCTGCAAGGGAGTTCATTCCATTGCACCAGAGTGCGTTATCATAGTTTTTTGGTAGAGACATCTGTTAGAGAATGTCCAAACTTCTTGATACGGAGCAAACAAACACAAATCGAAATAGACACAGTTCAGAAGATTTCAAAATTACAAAATTTGCAGTAGTGGCATCTTCCGAGAAACCGTTGAGTTAATACAGATTTTTCAAGTTCAAAGTTTCTCCTGTAGAGGAGTTTCAATTGGCGCAAGATTTGAACTCGCGTCGCGGAGGTGTACCGCCCGGTACAACAACAACAACAACAATAATAATAATAATAATAATAATAATTAATGGCGTATGGCCTCTGGAGAGACATGGTGCAGGTCTTTTTCTAGTAGACGCCCTATTAGGCGACCTGCATGTCTGTGAAGATGAGGGCCCTCCCTAGGAATATTGCTAATGTTGAATACGCCACACACACCCAGCCCGCGAGCCATTGGAATTAACCAATTAAGATTAAAATCCCCGACCCGGCCGGGAAATGAACTCGGGACCCTCTGAACCGGAGGCCAGTATGCTGATCATTCATACAACGAGTCGAACGATGATAATAATAATGGTATTGTTTTCACGTACCACTAACTAACGACTTCTTACGTTTTAGGAAATGCAGAGGTGCCGGAATTATTTTACATGCCAGTGAATCTACTGACACGAGGCCGACGTATTTGAGCACCTTCAAATACCATCGGACTGAGCTAGGATCAAAACTGTCAAGTTGGGCACAGAAGGCCAGCGCCTAAACCGCCTGAGCTATTCAGTCCGGCTTATTTTGTATCATTCGCTGCTCACCAAAGTGGCTAGGGTTCGAATCTCGGCTAATGAATGTAGGATTTTGAATCTCGTTTCTATACTTTGGATATCATGTAAAAATGGAGTAGATATGATTATTATATTATATTAAATTCACATGGAATACAAGTTTACTTGCCTGCTTCTGTCTATAATGATAAATTATTCATTCTTTTACGAACATTAACTCACCTATATCCTCGTATATATATATAATAACTTGTCCTGACTGACTGATTGACCGATTCATCATCGCCGAGCCAAAACTACTGGACATAAAGGAGTGAAATTTTGGGGATACATTCATATTAACATATAGGTGCTCGCTAAGGAAGGGTTTTTGGATATTTCTTCGCTAAGGGGGGATAAGGGGGGGTGAAATTTTAAAATAAGGGTATCTATATCTCAAAAACTTAAAAGAATTGGTTTCCGGGATCTCCTTTAAAATAAACACCTTTTTTTTGTTTTCGGAAAATTCCATAAGGGGCGAAAAAGGGGAAATAGGGTTGAACACCTTTTATGAGGAGACTTATATCTCAAAAACTGAAGATGTTACACACATGAAAATTGATATTTGGAATCTCTTTTGAAAATAAAGAAACACGTATTTTTGTGTTTTTGGATACACCGATGAATTGGGGGTGAACAGGAGTGAGAAACGGGGTGAATTTAAAAAAAGGCTATATCTGTAAATTATCTCAGACACGTAACATATTACAGATTTAAAAACTGGTATTTCGAATTTCCTGTAAAAGTAAAGAAACAAATATTTTTTCGGAAAATCGACTTAAGGGGAACTGAAAAAGGGGTGAATTTTTAAAATTATCATATCTACAATATATCTCTAAAACTTAACATGTTACCGATGTGGGAGCAGGTATTTGAAATTTCTTTTAAAAATAAATAAATATGTATTTATTTTTTCGACTTGAGAGAAGACTGTTTTTCACATGTACAGTTCTATATCGCATGGTCGTCTTAGCCCCAAAAGGTAATACCACTAATATGGTTTACAAAGATTTTCTGGGGTAGATGAAAGTCAATTTTTGGGTGAGTTTTTATACTTTAGGAATTTCCGGATAGTGTCTTAGTACAATGCCGAGGAACGATTACTTTGATCAAATTACGAAATCCACGCGAGCGAAGCCGCAGGTAATTGCTAGTTTGACATAAATGATAACATTTATCTCTCTTTGCATTTAAGCATACGCTAACAGGCACAATTTTCTACTGTCAAAATTGATTGATACAACTAGGATATTCGGCAGTTGTTATTCTGACATTATAAATATTGTCAATTTTAAAAATTATGCTCGATATATTTAAAAACAGTATTTATTGAGTATGAATTTATTCTGACTATGAGTTTGAAGTATGTCCTCCTAGAATATCTCTCACTACGTCTCGCTTCGTACTCCGATCAAGGCAGACTGCAGCCTTGGGGCAACCAGCCATGCAAAGCTGTTTTGCGGGCTTGCCAATTTCACGGCTGTAAAAACTGTTGTATTATTTCATGTGCTTGTCGCACGCTTCACTAAATTCAGCTTACAGTAAACTCGTAACATTCAATGATGGTTTCATTCTTCATTAAAAATTTGACAATAATTATCAGTTTTTCAATGATATTTCGAACATGTCAAATTTGTAGCTACTTTTTATCGTTCTTTTATTCGTAAGGGTGATAGGAATGTTGCTTAGCATTTTGATCAGCGCCACAGCGTCCGTCTCTGAAACGCAAGACCGCAATTTCACACCCCAGAGGGGTAAGCGGAATTTTGAGGGGCAGACGTAATTCAACCAGTATTCCAAATTTTGTAAAAGATCTCTGGTGAAACATTTGGTATTTGTTTTCTGAGCGAATAATCCATAGATTGGTTTGATGCAGCCGTCCGTGCCACCCTATCCTGTGCTAACCTTTTCATTTCTCCGTAGCTGCAGCTATAATCTGCTTGTCATATTCATACCTTGGTCTATCCCTCCCGTTCTTACCGCCTACACTTCCTTCAAAAACCTTCTGCACAATTCCTGATTTTCTTAAGATATGTACTACCATTATATCCCTTCTCCTCGTCAAATTTAGCAGAATCGATCTCCTCTCACCAATTCGATTCAGTATCTCTTCATTCGTGATTCGATCTTTCCATCTCACCTTCAGCAATCTTCTGTAACACCACATTTCAAAAGCTTCTCCTCTCTTTCTTTCTTTCTGAGCTAGTTATCGCCCATGTTTCACTTCCATACAATGCCATGCTCCAGATGAAAGTCTTCAGAAACATCTTTATAATCCCTATATCAAAGTTCGAAGTGAGCAAATTTCTTTTCTTAAGAAAGCCTTTATTTGTTTGCGCTAGTCTGCACTTTATGTCCTCCTTACTTCTGCCATCGTTAGTTATTTTACTAACCAAGTAGCAATATTCATCCACTTCCTTTAAGACTTCCTTTCCTAATTTCGTATTACCTGCATCACCTGACTTCGTTCGACTGCACTCCATTATATTTGTTTTGGACTTACTTATTTTCATCTTTTAGTCCTTACCCACAACTCTGTCCGTGCCATTCAGCCTGCAGTCTCAAATAAAATCACAATATCATCAGCAAATGTCCGGATCTATGTGTAAATGTTCAGCGTGCTGCCTTTTGGTCACAGGGGTCCCGAGTTCGATTCCCGGTAGAGTCGGGAATTTTAACCATCATTGGTTAATTTCGCTGGTACGGGGCTGGGTGTATGTGCTGTCTTCATCATAATTTAATCCTCATCACGACGCGCAGGTCGCCTGCAGACGTCACAATCAAAAAGACCGGCACCTGGCGAGCCGAACATGTCCTCGGACACTCCCGTCACTAATATCTATACGCCATTTCATTTCACTTCATCAGCAAATCTCAGGGTTTTGATTTCCTCTCCTTGGATTGTGATTCCCTCCCCAAATTTCTCTTTGATTCCTTTTTTTTACAACTTGCTTTACGTCGCACCGACACAGACAGATCTTATGGCGACGAAGGGAGAGGAAAACGCTACTAGTTGGAAGGAGTCGGCCGTGGCCTTAACCACGGTACAGTCCCAGCATTTGCCAGGTGTGAAAATGGGAAACCATGGAAAGCCATCTTAAGGGCTGCCGACAGTGGGGCTGGAACCCACTATCTCCCGGATGCAAGCTTACAACTGCGCGTCTCTAACCGTACGGCCAACTCGCCTGGTCTCTTTGATTTTCTTTATTGCCTGTTCTCTACATTTACCCGACAATATTTAAATAGAAAGTTAGCTGTACGTCACCGAAAGCAGCGTCGGTTCCACTGCCATCTGGTAGTGTAAATCAGAATGTCGAAATTATTTGGGGACTCGCGATCAGCGTGACGAATCCATTCGACCATTATCTGTGGCTTTCTAGAACGGGGACACTTCTCACTGTCAGGAAGCCCCTCAGTTGCAATTATCAAGGCCCAAATTGTGACGGCATGATACATCACATACACTAGCGTGAATAGGAACATCAGCCTAGTTTCGAAAAACACCTTCCTTATGTATGGATCCCGAATGTTTCAGTAGCAGTAGGTTAGAATGCAGACTAATTTGGCCTGTAGGAAATGTTGTCTATCCCGTTCTTCCATAACGTAGAGAGAGTAACATAACTTAATAGGGGTCCGAGCTATTAGAACCCCTACATTTATGCAAATCTCATAGCAGAATTGTTGTCCGGTCTAGTGTATACTTGTTATAGGCTTCTAACATCTAAATGACCTCCGCGCTCTACTTGTAAGAAATACAGAGTCTCTAATATAAACTAAGACAGCCGACCTGGCGTTTTAACTCTCCGATCCGTCAGCTGCAGTAAGGGAGGCGCGCGTGTAGTTCTTGACCTTGCAAGCAGCCTGCACGTGTTCGACCTGGCAAGCATGAGTCGCCAGTCCGAATCTCAGCTGTTAACATGGTGAGACAGTTATCATTGCAATACCGTATTTTGGTATGTAAAATTTCTGGTTTCATCTTTATTGGTCGTGTGAACGGACATAATCTCGCTGTTGGTGTGCAGAATATCCAAATGATCTTTACGAAGTCTCTCATTATGATAGGAATATTGGTGCCTGGTGTATTGTTAGTGCAAGGTGAATAATTGGTCTTATTTCTTTTCGATACGACAGTAAATGCAGAGAGATACTAAAATGATATTTTGATGCCGTTCTTCCATCAGTTAACGGAAGAAGAAGAATCGCGTGGGTGGTTTCAACAAGCTTCTCTTCTTACAATCTCGGAAGTGTTTGCAGACAAGTCCTGGTCTCTTTTGCCCTCGTCCTCCTGATCTGACAGTGTGTGAATTTTACTTGTGGGTACTTGAAGAAAGAGTGTATCGATCAAATCCTCACACAATAGAGGAAAGAAATTATTACGAATGACATCAGAAACAGTACAGAGGTAGAACTCACTCGCGTGGTTACCAGATACAATGCCTGTATAAATCAGGAAGGACGACACTTCTAGCAACTTTTATAAGGTCAGATTTCATATAAGATTGTATACACGCTTAAAGCAGGGCGGCCGCGCGCGACGTAAGTTCGGTTAAGGCATCTGCCGTAGCGCAAAGTACAAACAACGTGCGTTCTGTCTTACTTCATAAGAGAGACCCTGCATTTAGTAATAATACCTGACGCTATAGCCGAGGTTTTACTGTAATAATTTTCTACTGTATATTCAAATGATTACATTTTTCATTGCGCTGAGTAATTTTATTCTCTCTCACAATAAATAAATACAATTTCAAACTCGAGTATATTATATACCACAAATGAATAACTTACGTGACCTAATTCTGCTGTCATATATTGGCGAAACAAGATTATATTCTTTGGGGAGTTTTAGAGGAAATGAATTTAATGGGAATATAAAAGATAAAAAAAGTATTAAAATGAACCAGTTGTATCGATTGTTAGCGGTTTAATGTTCAGCGATGGGAGAAAGAGAACAATGTAACCAGAAAGTATAAAAATGCAGAGTTTTAGTAGAAACTTTACCGTAACAATAACCGTAATGACTCTATGGGGGGGAAACGCTTTTATTTTAGTATTTTGTTTGTGGGTTTATATAAAACATTTATGTTTGTAGCTTGTAATTACAATATTGCTGTTTGGTTTTCTGTAATTTCAAATAATAATCGACCACTCTAACACACATAACAGTGTTAACATGCGCCTTTCTGCCATCTATCACGCTGCGACGCCTAGCATGGAGAATATACAGGTGATGAGTGTTAATATGAATGTAAATTTCATCGCCTTTTCTACATCGCGTTTTATAATACAGTATTGAATATTTAATACTTATTACAATGGCGTTTTTATACTCGTATAAATATTATAAATAAGGGCTGTTTCTTTATATAGAAATACATCGGTATACAAATTTATTTAGCAAGTCCGAGGTCGAACAGGCCTGTCTAGATAGTTGCTAGGATATTGCTGGTTTTAAAAGGCAATCCTCCTTAATGTTTATGCAAATTTAATTGCAGAACATTCAGCTGGATGTACGCTACATGCTGTTCTGCAATTAAGTTAAGAGTATCGACAAATTGCTAATGATCTTAAGCAAACTATAAAAATCTATGGAGAGAGAATAGTTCCAGTTCGTCGCTTCTTTCAACTACATACATAGAATCTCACATTACAGGAGTAATAGGTGTGCCATTTTTAACTAATTAGCTGCCTTATTAGTTCTTGGGTAAAGTGCCTTAGTTGTGGGAATTACTGAGGAAATGACATATGTATGTATTTATTAATCGTGTGGCTACACATTACCATTCGGAATGTAAAATTAACAATACTTTCTTTATATAAGGCGTGATCAAAAATGTTCCGTTTAAGGGCGTTGTGCAGCGGACATTCAAAATACCGCAACTCAGATGCGGGTATATAAGCACGGACATGTATGCAAAGGGATTAGTGTGGCAATCGTGTCGTGCGTTAAATGCGGCCACGTGAACTGTTACCAAATGCGTCCAAACAGGACCAACGTACCGAAGGACAAACATCGATCGGCATCCATCGGAGAATGAAGACTGTGTATGGGGCAGCATGTCTGTCGAAAAGCAGTGTTGTGGAATGGTGCACTAAGTTCCGTGCAGGCCACGCCTCGACACAAGACGCCGTTCTGGACAACAACAAGCGGGCGGTGGATGAGGCGATTAAGGCGGAGCGGTACATAACCATTCGTGCGATTATCACGCGTTCAGTCCCCTCAAACACTCCTTGAAGTGTCAACGCTTCCTGTCGGACGAGGATGTGCAGAAAGTAGTTACGGACTTCTTCAAACAGCAGGACACGGTGTTTTACTACACGAGGATCTTCATCCTAGTGCGTAGGTGGGACGAGTGCCTCAATGCTCTCAGCGATTTTGCCTGATTGGCATCCCGATTCAATACTGCACGGCTGTCGAACGGAAACTTTTTGATCGCCCCTTATGTTATAAGTAGGGCCCGGATGTTTATGCAGTAATAGGTTAGAATGCAAACTTCCTGAAGCGAGTAACAAGTATAGTCTACCTTCACAACGACTATGCTACGGGGTTTGCATAAACAATAGGGGTATGGCCCATCAAAACCCCTATAATTTATGTTACTCTTGCTACATTATGGAAGAGCGGGTGGCCGACACTTCCTACTAACCAAATTAGTTTGCAATCTAAGCGGTTACTGCATAAAAATCCGGGCCCTAGTTATAAGTACTATATAAATTAGTGACGTATTTTATGAAATCATCAGTTGTCATCAAGAAGTCCTCAATATAGGACTTGCCCTTGCAGTCCTGTATGTGTTACTGGCTGTGTCTGAGAATTTTTTTGAGAAGTTTGCTGTTGTTTAACGTCATCACGACAAACTCCAGGCACCGTGTCAGTGACTCTGATATTTTCAGGGTAACCGAATTATATTTAACCAAATTTCTTGATACTAAAGTTACTGTATTTATTGAAAACATATTCTGTCAGTGAAAATAGCTCTTTTTTGAAATACACCCAAAATGCCTTTCTACGAATGTAAGTGGTCATGGGCAACCTTAGCAACAGCCTGTTACTAGAAGCCCAACCACGCGCCGTTAATAGTATTTAAGGGTGTTAAGCGACGAAAGCAAGTGTTCCGCAGGAATTCAAAGGCTGGGGATCGACAATACGTTTGTTGCGTCTATTCCTTTTTTTACAGTTTCATTTAAGTCACGCCGACACAGATGGTTCTTATGGCGACGATGGGATAGTAAAGGGATAGAAGCGGGAACGGAGCGGCCGTCGTTTTAATTAATGTACATCCTCAGCATTTGCCTGCTGTTAAAATGGGAAACCATGGAAAACCATCTTCAGGGCTGCCGACAGTAGGGTTCAAACTCACTATCCCCCGAATACTGGATACTAGCCGCAATTAAGGAACCGCAATTATCGAGCTCGGTGTTACGGTCTATAGACCCGAATCAAGTACGGGTGTGGGTGGAACGTTTTACTCAAATCGTCGACTCCGTCTGAAGTGTAGGATAATCTGTAATTGGTTTGTTCTTATTTTGTTTAATTTAACTGATAATTTTCTTTGCATTATCTGGAATTACCTGTTGTTCAACATCATCATGACAAAATCCAGTCAAACGTATCAGTGACACTGATGTTTTCAAGATAATCGATCTATATTATACTGAACGAAATTTTAACGTACCTACACAAGTTTCTGTACATACGTAAAATATATCAGCGAAAAGCGAAAATAAGCTTTAGTTATCTCTTCGCGTCTGCTTGGTAATACCAACGATTTTGTCCTTTCTTCATCAATTAGGCCTTATTTAGATTGCTCTGTCGTTGTTTCCCTTTGTCAAGACTCAGTATATTCTAACCATTTATACTGATCATTCATGCGGTAGTGTTTGAATGCCTGTTTCTAATTGAATTCTGTACCATGTTACTGTGTTTTTCAACCAGTAATTATAACGCTCTAAAGAAAAGAACATCGTTACTACATAATTCAATTAACTTGTAAAAGTTTCAATTGAGGGGATGTTCCGTTTAGAGTTGAAATGAAAATCAACAGCGTGAAACAGAGTGGGAGGGGGCGGGGGGGGGATTGATGAAACTCTCTTTTGAAAGGCATTCAATTACTACTCCCCACATGTGGTGGGTAACACAGTAGAGTGTAATTGGCTCCTTTCATTGATGGAGAATGCAGTGATGAACTGAGGGGAGATATTAAAGGAGTGTTTTCGTGTTCATTTTTATACCTTTCAAAATGTATATTTCCTGTTCAGTGAATTTGTATTATAAATTCCTGTGGAAACGTGTGAATTGGGTGTAAATTAACTACAGAAGAACCTCTGTTAACCAGAATTAAGGGTCGTTTCGGATAACGAAAATTTTGGATGACAATTAAAATATATTTTTATAGTAGATCAAAATAAGGTAGGGGGCCAAATTCTGTCCCCGCACCTAATTTCGTCCCCTTAGGGATTTCCAGTCTGCACGGTTGGAACGTAATATTTAGCCTTGCGCACACGCGTAGTCTTGTTGTGAGATTTGGTTGTGTGCACCACGTTTAGTTTTCCCTCTACAAGGAGGATTCATTTTTTTACACTGAGCTGAGTTAGTGCAACATTCAAATTAAGAGCCTGTTATTCCTCGAGTGAGCACTGATATGTCTATGAAATCCTGGTGTAGTATAGTAGTGTAGTACCTGGCGTGTAATCTCTACAGTGAGGTGGATGGCGTGAGTTACTGTAGTGGCCATTATAATAAATCAGGGAATGTTCGTAATTTCGTCCCCTTCACGTTATTTATGTTTATTAATATTTTCAGATGGTAAGTAGCAAGCAGCGGAACAAGGAGGCAATGAAACAGGCTATTAAGGCAGTGAGGGACAAGATAATGGGTTACAAACGTGCAAGCAGAGGGTTTAACATCCCACGAGCAATGCTTATTTATTTTATTTACTCGTGTTAGAAGCATGCTTAATCATACAGTTAAAATAAAGTGATAATTAGACTATTTACAAAACTTACAAAAATGGACAAACAAAGGAAAATTGACCAAATTTACTATACATCTAGATGGTGTTTTTCCAAAACTGAGCCACACCTATGGCATTGTCATCAGCAAGCATTAAATCTTGCTCTGAACATGAAAATGGGCAGAGAGGACATTTATACATGTGGATTACTGTTTGTTCTTCACCGCAGTCGCACTTGCTGTCCTGTGATGTGAAACCCCATAACTTAAGTGAGGACTTAGCCCTGCCGACACCAATTCTTAATCCGTTAAGGGACCTCCAAATACTCCAGTCTTCATTGTAACCAGCCGGAAGATGTTCACGCGACTGAAAGACTGTGTTAAAACAACACATTTTTCATAAATGGCCGTTAATGCTTTAGATGGAAAGTGTTCGGTAAGTTTAGAAAGGAAAAATATATTAAAAAGAATTGTACTTTTCATAAATCTAGTGGGGGACGAAATTACGAACCCATTTTTGGTAGTTTAGTTTTTGTAGTGTTCATGTAAAATATTACCTACCTTACATTATAACGGTTGCCCGTAAGTGGAGAATATATTCAGTAATATATATACCAATTTCTAGCTTTCTTCGTAATATTCCTGAATTTCTACAAGTCTAAATCTTTAAAGGGGACGAAATACAGGCCCTCATGCCTTAAAATAAGACGATGCGTATACAATGCTAAAAAAACAGACTACTCTACATGTTTAGAACGAACCCTTTTACATAGTGCATCCACTAATATTGCTCAGATAGCGCGGTTTTTTGAAAAGGTCTAAAATTATAGAAATTGCAAAGCTAGAAAGGTAAATTATCCGGAAAATGTATGGTCTCACGTGAGAAAATGGAATGCAGATTAAGAGGAGAACAGCAGACCTCTACTCTTTAACTGACAGGTTCACTGATACCGTACGATAGAGACGCGTGAATTTTTATGACAATATCTATAGAATAGACAGCGACAGACTCACACAAGATTATTTAAAGTAAACAACTCAAAGAAATTCAAAATAAAACGGCTAGAAGAAACTAAGGTGGACCTCCAAGAAACGACATCATGGAAGACCATGGAACCTTTAATACAATAATAGCCAAGCACAAATTCGTGGTGAAACCTAAAAAGATAACTGTAAGAAATGGTCTAGGGAACGCAAGATGCATGAAGAGATGTTGTGAGGATGAGAAGGTGAAACATATCTGGCCAGAAAACAAGTTCAATCGCGGTCTTTGAATGGGTGTAACGAAGAAAAAATAATATCATTGATTTTACGTCCCACTAACTATTTTTGCGGTTTTCTGAGACGCCGAGGTACCGGAATTTTGCCCAACATGTTTTTTTTACTTGTTTTGGCTGACGTATTTGAGCACCTTCAAGTACCACTTGTCTGGGGCAGGATTGAACCTGCCAAGTTTGTCTCAGAAGGCTAGTCCTCTACTTTCCGGGCTAATGATCCCAGCTTCACAGCTCTCCCCTTCTCCTTGCTGATACCTTCATTTGCCGAAGATTCGGTTCTTCATTCTTATTTCTTCTGAAGTTTTGCTCATAAAATCGTACGAAGTACGGACATTTCAGCTAGTATTTTCAACATTATTGAAGGAAGTATGGTATTCTCTGTCATATGACACACGGATTTTTACCGAGTGGCTCTGAATTGGAACGAAATTATAGAGTATTCTTCCTCAAAAGGCAAGTAGGCGAGAGGCCAAGTTGTGAGCTGCATCATGAGAACGTTATTCCAAATTCACTTTGCATAAAATGTTCATACAGCGACCAACGACAGGATTTAGAGGCTTGCAGGGTGAAAGCTTAAATAACCATCATCACCATCATCATCACCATCATCATCATCATCATCATCATCATAATTGTCTAAAAACAATGTCTTATGTATGCAACCATTCTTTTCTGTCTTCAGCTCCTCGTTTAATTTCAATAAGAACAATAACGAAGACTCTGTGCCAATTCTTGAAGGAATTATTTCCTCGGTCGTCCTCGGCCTTTCTTCCCCGTGATTTTCCATTCCATCAGGTTGGCAAGAAAGGTATTTTGTCACAGGATGAGGCCAGTGAATTTAGCTCTTCTTCTCTATGTCGATAGCATTGGCTCTCTATTCTCTTGTATTTCTTGCAGAACGCTTTTGTTTGTCCTCTATTCAAACCATTTAACCCTTAGCATACGTCTCCAGATCCATATCTCAAATGACAGCTCCACCCTATCACAACACACAATGACTTTACACTTGGCTCGACTCCAGACAAGGCCGATATCCCGCACAATTAACTCACGTGCATGCTCTACATAGTGAACTACTCAACACGTATCACTCGACAACACAGCTCAACTACGACCTGTTCACGGTGAGCCTACATTTGGCAGCAATGATGTGTCTCAGTCAGTTAAGATTAAAAATTAACGTATTTCAGAACCTTTTTTAAAGTATCTTTTGTAGTCACGGCTAGGACGGGAAAGATAACGCACTGAGCTCTTGGTAAGGAAGAATGAATCCACTGACTAGCCTTTTGGCGGCAGCTCGACGTCTTCATTAGCGGAGTACAATGAATGCCTTGTTGTCGGAAACGGATGAAGTGGAACGGCTCTCCAGCTAATGATGCGTCACTAATTTGATATTATTTCAGCAGAATTCTCTCCCTTCAAAAGATTTAAACTGGGATATCTCTTTAAACGTGTTGTTCCTGTGCTGAGGCAAAAGCCGGAGTCCGGATTTTAGTATAGTAAAAGGTTATATCACAAATATAGTGTTACGAATGAAACACTGGACGTTTTATTGAAATAACTTAATCGAGAATGACCCAATTAGTACACATACACATACATACAATTAGTATTTGACAACGGATGACATCAGTTCACTAATTAATGGCTATTTACAAATGTCCCTTGTCCTCAGAGAGAGAGTCTTCGGATGCCAGTCTTTACCTGGAGCGGGCGATCCTTTCGTAATCATGAATGACACGTCTCACATATCATTTCGGTTCGCATGTACCAGTCACTTCACCTAGCGACTTCATGCAGCCAAGTTCGGACGCATGTCGACTGGTTGTCACAACACACAATGACTTTACACTTGGCTCGACTCCAGACAAAGCCGATAACTCGCACAAGTAACTCACGTGCATGCTCTACATAGTGAACTAATGTTTCGTAATTGACTTCGGTACTTGAAACTCTCTTTGCTTGCTTCATTAATTACGAAAATACTTTTGACAACGTTAACCATATCCTTGGGAACATATTTGGTTTGGCATGTATGTTGTGAAAAAATCAGTAAGCTGTATTGAAACCAAACAGCTCACATGAAAATGAATCAATGTTGGACATGTTATATTCTGTGATAATACCACATCACAGACCCAAATATTCCGATGGAGTTCATTAGTGAAGATGTTGCAACGTATATGTTAAAAGCTTTCGGTAATCTCGACTGCTTGCGGGATGTTTCAAGGAAATACAGAATGGTCATTGTGACACCAAACTCTTTAATATTTTTCATGTAATATTTATACTTCTAATGTTCTATTGCTGATTTTCATTTAAATCCCTTCCTTGAATCTATTTTCCGAGTTTAACTTTCAAAAATATTAATGATTCTACCATGTACCTACATAATTATTTTTCTTCGAAGACAATAATATCATCTCGCCTAATACAGTACTATTCACACTGAACATACCGTACGATACTTTAACGGTTGTGTACCTCTTTTCCGTTCAAGCTCTTAGAAATGTGTTGAACTGATTCTGTTATGACAGGCGTTGCAAGGAAAATCTGCATGAGAACGAACTTTCAGGAGATGAACAAGAATTTTAAAGTCTTCTTGCTGTATTTCATTTCAAAATAAAAAAAAAGGTTGATATTAAACATTATATATATCATTACGACTTCTCACTTTAATGTTGTTTTTATAGCAGGTGTAGCGGAGAGCATCCATATATCAACACCAAAACATTTTACGACCGCACTCCAACACTCAATCAGATAACCCAGACTCCAGACATTATGAGAAAACTCGTTCTTGTTCAATCTGCTTTCCATATTTGGGAACAGGATTACATGGAGGAACGTAAAAAGTAAATACAGCACTTGATAGTACAGTACCTGTCTATGGCGTTTCTGTAGACGATAGGGGAGTAAAAGCTATCTGATTCTATGAATTGTGCCTGGAATGTCCTGAACGCTGGATTTTAAACTAAATTTATCAGCTTAAGTAACATATCTGAAGCATCGGAACATTCTCCATTTCATTTTTTTTTCAATTGGCTTTTACATCGCACCGACACAGATAGGTCTTATGGCGACGATGGGATTGGAAAGGTTTAGGAGTTGGAAGAAAGCGGCCTTGGCCTTAATTAAGGTACATCCCCAGCATTTGCCTGGTGTGAAAATGGGAAACCACGGAAAACCATCTTCAGGGCTGCCGACAGTAGGGTTCGGACCCAGTATCTCCCGGATGCAAGCTTTCAGCTACGCGGCCCTAACCGCACGGCCAACTCGCCCGGCCATTCTCCATTTCTATAGTGAACAAGTAACGATCATTATTTAAAACAAATGTGATACCCCATTTCTAGAATCAGAATTGGTTCTGTGTGAATAACTGATAAAGACATTTTATTATATCAATGAAATCATCGAATGGCTTTAGCAACAAAGAATTCTGCATCTACCAAGGACTGTCACAGTAGCCTTATTTCTTCGGTGAGTGTGAGATTAGAAAATTAGGTAAATTGTGACTGCCTTTCGTCACGAGGTGGAACACCGAAGACAATTATTTAGTTTGTTTCAAGTGTTGCCTGATAACTTGTGAGTCAATGTTCTGCCTGTAGTGGTAGGTGTATTTATTATTAATAGGGGAATGGATTGAGTTCCTGCGTGAAGACAAATCTACCGAACCAAGTGAGTTAGCCGTGCGGTTAGCGTCGCGCTGCTTTGAGCTTGCATTCGGCTGATAGTGGGTTCGACGCCCACTGTCGTCATACCTGATGATGGATTTTCATGGTTCCCCAATATTTCACATCAGGCAAATGCTGGGGCTGCACCTCAATCACGGCCATGGCCGCTTCCTTCCCACACCTATCCTTTTCCAATTCATAAGACCTACCTGTGTCTGAGCGACGTAAAGCATCTTTAAAAAAATTATTAACATCACTTCCTTCTTCTGTGCATAATTTCAGTTCGCAGCGAATTGTTCTGAGACTCAGATCACTACACAAGTCCTTTAGATACTGTCTCCTAATACACCACTCTACGTGTTATCGTTCACTTTTATGTTCACATAGTTCACAGATGCACTCTGGGACACACGAGCATCCCCTGGAAGGGGAAGGAAGAAAATTTACAGAAGCCGCCTGTAAAAACCACTTTGGCGCAATAAAGCAAAGAACCCGTAAATTCTGACAGTTTATATGGGTAAACCACTTCTGCCATATTCTAAATGACGGAACTGCACTGAAAACAACAAGCACAAGAGAAAGCTGAAGTTTTCCTACCACTATGGGAGATGAGGTGAGAACAACGTGAGCCGCACGTCATCAATCACCCGCTCAGCCAGTACGTTTGAGGTCGCCCTCGAAGTCGGCGAGCCCCTCACGTTCACTTGAAGGACAATTTTTGCAACAGAGATTTAAATGCTACGGAGTACATCCCCATATCATCGCAGGCATGATTCACAGATTTCCTCCGTGATTGAGCCGCCGATCCAGACAATATCTATAACGAACACCTGAAAAGCGCCTTCCCATCGTTGGGAAGGATATGGATTGCACTTTTCATTAAGTATCTAGAGACGAGCGAAATACCATGTAGTTGTAAACATCCTTACTTATGTTCTTGTATGAATAATGTTCACGACCGCATTGCATTCGAAATAAACTTTGGATGTGTTAGGTCGTGTTCAGCAAATATAGTACTCACCAGGCACCATTTTATTCATTGGCGCTGACCCTTGTCTTGACATCGGGAATGATACTGCAGTTGAAGTGATGTAAAAACCCCAGGCATTTGAATAGGGTCACTTTATTGAGTTGAACCACATTCCACCTTCTTCAGATTCAATCTCTTTCCAAATTCTTCGAGCAGCATCTTCCATTCCCTTATTTGCTGTAAGAGCTACTTAGGTGTTTTGTTAGCTAGTAGGACATCGCCAGTGTCCACGGATGTCGTTTGTGATAATTGTTAACCATTGTGCAAAAGGAAATTTACATTAATGAATAAAATGGTGTAAAAGTTACATCTTTATAATTCATAATTACAACACACGAGAGACATACATCATGCGTCTGTGAAAGCCTACTGCGTTTTATCTTATCTGGTAAATCTTTCATCTTCATTTAGACCTGACCTTTCAAAAGTAGAGGAAATAAACGAAATTCTCAGGGAAGTAGGTATATATAAAGAGGAAGAGTAGAGAATTCAGCCATCATTAGCAATGCCTTCTTAAACGTAGACTCGAAGTGGAGTTCCTGAAAGTACAAGATTAATTGAGATGAATAAAAGAAATCCAATATTCCATTCATCATGAGATTTATAAAAGATGGTCCAATAGAAGAGAACTTTGAGCCATAAAAAGTGTGGAGGCAGAGGCGTGAAGGTGATGATGAGCTTCTGCAATGAACGTTCCTCTCCAACTGTAAGTAATAAAAGAAGGAGCAAACTTTTTCCGTGTCATTCATAAAGAACGATCAATTGATTTAGAGTTTGAAGACGTTGTGGAGAATGTCATTCACAGGCAGAAATATGAAAAGCTATGGAAATAAATAATATTTAAAACGGGTTGTGATCATTTAACTGTGTTGAGAATAATATTAGAATGATGCTGATGTATTCACCGCCATTACTTGTCCTTGATGAGGTACATTCGTCCGCTGCAGAGTCGGTCCAAACTATGAGTGGGACGAATTTACCATGGGGACGTTATTGAAGGAAGCAGGGCTTTGTATCTCAGACAGTAGTGTACGTTTCCTTTGCAATTTAAATGCTGTAAAATATGTAAGATTCGTCGCACATCAAATAATAATATTTATTTATTTATATATTTATTTATTTATTTATTTATTTATTTATTTATTTATTTATTTATTCGTATCAGGAGCATACATATTACATACTTAAGGACATCATATCAAATAGTTTCAGCCCAGAAGTTTGCCAAATTACGGGCATTAGGTGTCACAGCCATCAAGTCCTCTATTACGCAACTTAAAGGACACTTACTGCAGTTCATGAACTGGGTTGTGGTTTGGTCTTCACCACATTTTTTTTTGCTAGGGGCTTTACGTCGCACCGACACAGATAGGTCTTATGGCGACGATGGGATGGGAGTTGGAAGGAAGCGGCCGTGGCCTTAATTAAGGTACAGCCCCAGCATTTGCCTGGTGTGAAAATGGGAAACCACGGAAAACCATCTTCAGGGCTGCCGATAGTGGGATTCGAACCTACTATCTCCCGGATGCAACTTCACCACATTAACATAGCCTGGATGTGCCAGGAAAGCCCCACTTTACCAAACTGATTCTTTATCTACCAACCCCAGTGTGAAGTCCCTTAAACGATTTCCAAGTATACCAATGTTCCTCACGTCCTTGATTAAGATGTTCAATTGGTAGCATCCAACCAGCAAGTTGGGGAATTCTATTTCTCCACGTTTCCCTTCTCCCCGCGCTAGCGGGCTGCTGTGGCGAACCAGTTGGAGCGTGGAGGGGAGGAGGTGCAGAGGCGTGTCTCCAAGTACGCAGTGTGCCAGCTTAGCATTGGCCAGCAGGTATTCATCGCTGATGGCGCGGAATTTGAAATTTCGCAAATTTTAGGCTCCGTAGTTAACGCCCTAATGATTGTTGGCACCCAAAATTGATGCCGACATCGTTTTTACGTGTACCTCCATGTGTTTTCCAAGTTTCATCGCGATCGGCGACTTACCCATTGCCGATGTTTCGTTGTTAGACTCTTTCTCTTAACCGCACGTAAGTTACTAAGAACGCTCTGCCATCTGTTGAATAATGTGGAGGCCTGTAAATGTTAGAGAATCAAAGGGTATCTAGCAGGTAATAGTAATCTTCCGTGATCAGAGGAAGTGTATACTCTCTTGTTTGACATGTAGTAATCAAAGGGGGCTGCATGCAATGACATTACAAGGGAAGAAAATTATATATCAGAATATTAATGAAAGTGTTGGTCGCTATGCAACCTGCTAAGTATAGAATGAATTGCGGGTTAGGGTAAGCCTTCGCCTGCATTTTTGGGGGTGATCATTTAATGATTTGATCTTATTATTATTCAAAGTTAGCTGAAGGGGGGAGACCCAGCTTAACAAAGGAAAAAAGAAGGTTAATATTCATTCGATTGTTAAATATGCTACAATTGTTGTTGACCATTCCTCCACATATCCCAGTATTGGAATGCTTCCTGGCAACCAGAAGCAACTTCAATAACGTCAGAATTTTAATAATTGTAATATTTTAAAATAAAATGTTCAAAATTTCCCGCCTTTTTAACAATATATCACTGTTTCCCTTATAAATTCCAAGTTTATAAGAATTTTCCTAGTTTTCCATTTTTAAAGTGTGTATAAAACCTCCAGCTACAAAATGAACCTCAACCATTAACATACAATGTAATTCGGATTTTCTGTTGGGTTTTTATTCCGAGCACCAGAAAATATTAAGATTTTTGTAAATAAATATGTTATATAAAATCGAATTTCAGTCCCATTGATCTGAATGAATACAGATTGTAATACAACACTATGGGAGGAAACTCTGAAAAATTCATAATTATCCTTGAAACAGTAAGGGCGTTATGAAGGAAACCGTTAAAAAGGCGGGATATTTTGAACATTTCATTTTGAAATGTTGTAATAAAAATTGTGACATTATTAAGTTGATTCTGATTGCTCTGAAGCATGCCAGTACTGGGTTATGTGCAGCATTTGTCAACTACGTTTGTAGCATATATAACAATCGAATGAATATTGGCCTATTTTCCCTGTGTTAAGCTAGGTGTCCCCCCCCCCTTAAGTTAGAGACCTATCAGTGCCTCATGATTTCGGAGAGAATAAAACCAAAATGAAGCAAATTGGTCCCGTAGAACGGACGGAAGTATTTACCAAAGCTGTTTTTACTAGACTTTTTAATATATAGATGATGATAATAATAACAATACCTTGAATTTTCGAGGCTGTATTATGTTTCAAACGGTGAAGAATCCTATTTCCTTCATTACGTTATTTCTGAAGGGGCTGTTGCTATATTTATTGCTTCCAGAGTCTTGTATGGAGTAAAGTTTCTATGTAGTTCTAACAATAGGCTATAAAATTTGGTGCGCGTTTCCTTGAGCAACAAAAGGTAGTCATGGCCGATAGTATAGAAAAACAAGAAGGAATGTAAAGAGAGACGGAAACGTTTGAGCCAGAGAATGAGGAAAGAAATATAAAGTAGTTTCCCATTTCATACGTCGTTTCTTTTTTGTTCATGTTTGTTTTAAACAAAAAGAGAAAGTTATTACAGAAGTTTGTTATTGCAATATCGATACACACCTGTTACAGTCTGCATAGCTCAAATACAAAAAGAGCGGGAAATTAGTTTCAGGAATAAAAAATAAATAATTCCTTGCGGTTTGTAATGGAAATATTATATTCAGCTGGCAATAAGTTGTTCGGTTGCTAGCCGTTATTAATGTCGGTGAAAGAAGAAATGAGATTGTAAATTATTAATTGCCGAAACTACAGTATACAGGCTGTTCCAAAATATGTGTGACGTAACATAGGGGTGTACAATTCACCCCAGGACAATACAAAAAGTCCCTACGAATATATGTCCTCCGGTCGATCGTTTAGGAGCTGCAGAATTCCAAAACTACAGTATACAGGCTGTTCCAAAATTTGTGTGGAGTAACTGAGGTGTGTACAATTCATCCCAGGAAAATACAAAAAGTCCCTACGAATATATGTCCTCCGGTCGATCGTTTAGGAGCTGCAGAATTCCAAAACTACAGTATACAGGCTGTTTCAAAATTTGTGTGACGTAACTTAGGGGTGTACAATTCACCCCAGGACAATACAAAAAGTCTCTACGTATATATGTCCTCCGGTCGATCGTTTAGGACCTGCAGAATTCCAAAACTACAGTATACAGGCTGTTCAAAAATTTGTGTGGAGTAACTGAGGGGTGTACAATTCACCCCAAGACAACACAAAAGTCCCTATGGATATATGCACTACAGTCGATCATTCAGGAGCTGCAGGCTTCCAAAACTACAGTATACATGCTGTTCCAAAATTTGTGTGAGTAACTGAGGAGTGTACAATTCACCCCAAGACAGCACAAAAGGTCCCTACGAATATATGCACGTCAGTCGATCGTCGAGGGGCTGCATAATTCCTAACTACAGAATAAAGAATGTTCGAAGATATGTGTGACGCAATTGAGGGGTGTACAATTCACCCCAAGACAACACAAAAATTCCCTATGAATATATGCACTTCAGTCGATCGTTCAGGAGCTGCAGAATTGCAAAACTACGGTATACAGGCTATTTCAAAATATGTGTGAAGAAATGGAGGGGTGTACAATTCACCACAAGACAACACAAAAATTCCCCATGAATATATGTCCTACGGCCGACTGTTTTGGAGTTGCAGATTTTTAAATTATTAATTGCCGAAACTACAGTAGCTATACAGTGTGTTCCGAAATATGTGTGAAGTAATTGAGAGGTTGTTAAAATATCCCAAAACAACCCAAAAAGTTCTTATGAACTTATGTCCTACGGTTCATGGTTTCCATGTTGTAGACTTTGAAACATTGTACGGGAAGTGTTGGCAATAGCCTTACCTCGCACGTCCCATGTGAAGTAGCTGTTGTACCAGCAGTGATATTGCATTATAGTGCTAGGAGCTCTGAAGTTGTCCAACATGCTCCTGAATGCACACCACCTCATTGATTCTCGGACATGTTCGAACATTCCAGGCATCGATGACAACCTTGTTCCACAAGCTGGGGTAATACTGCAATGCCCTTAACGGCAGTCTGACTTCAAACTCAATCCTAGAATAGAATAAAATAGAATAGGAGAAAATACTCCTATCCCCTAGTACCCCGTCACTTGAAACTTGAGAGAGTAATTAATTATATCTTGTATTCTAAATTGTTTTTGGTTGCGTTCATGATTATTCTTATTCCAATTACTTTATTTATCACTACATTAAACATTACAATTAGTCCTAGTAACTATTTACACTCAGTCTCTCAATTGTAATCTGCAAATTTATTTATTTATTTATTTATTTATTTATTTATTTATTTATTTATTTATTTATTTATTTATTTATGAGCTCCCTGGGCGAGGCGGTAAAGGCGTGCTCGGTTCGCCCTGAAGGACGTGGGTTCGAATCCCCGTCAGGAAGTCGTAAAATTTAAGAAACGAGATTTCCACTTCCGGAGGTGCATATGGCCCTGAGGTTCACTCAGCCTACACCAAGAATGAGTACAGGTTAATTCCTGGGGGCAAAGGCGGCCGGGCGTGGAGCTAACCACTCTAGCCCATCCCATTCTAGATGTTGGCAATGATGTACAGGGTGGTCGGAATCAATGTGAACCGGGTACATGAGTGCTAGAGGGTTGGTCATCCTGATAAATAATTTGAAAGAAAAATAAATCGATATCTCGCGCCGTTATAATTTCACCAAACAATCAGATCACTTTCCGGTTGAATTCAAATGGGCTTTTTGCAAGGCGGTGTTGCTAAATATGAAGGTGGCTTAGACTGACTTGAGAGGCATAACCAGCCTGAAACACAGACACACTGTGGGCTTCAGCCGGTGTTACAGTAGCGTGTGGGACAGTGCTCTCAGGGCGGAGGTCCACCTTCAAATCCCTCCCGTGAAGAAGTGCCTTTCTCCTACTGGCGCTCTTCCGACTTCCGACAAGTTCGGAATCGTCCTGTATATGTGTGAGTTATATCGGATTCATGTCGAGTCCTAATTCCTGATATTTTCCAAATATCTCTTCCTTACGTACCCCAGTGAAGTTATGGCTCTGCATGCCTTGTGGATAGGGATGAATTAATACAAATCCCGAGTTTAATTAAGAGGTCACACACACACAACTCTCAGCTTGCATTCGGGAGATAGTGGGTTGGACTCCCACTGTCTGCAACCCTGAAGATGGTTTTCGGTTCCCATTTTGACACCCGGCAAATCCCGGGACTGTACCTTATTTAAGGCCTCGGTCGCTTCCTTTCCACTCCTAGCCCTTTCCTATTCCATAATCGCTATAAAACCTATCTGTGTGGGTGCGATGTTTCCAACAGACATCAGACATACATAGTGAAGATGTTCCTATGAATATTGAACTTTCACGACCGCATTGTAATCGCAACCGACTTTCAACCTATTAAGTCGTGTTATGTACATTTAGTACATGTTGAAGAGGTGTTATGTACAGAACAAAAATGGCCGACCGGACACCAGTGGGATACGAACCCACAACCTCCCGACGCGAAATCTAAAAATGACTGTGAAAATCCAGAAAAATGATACGAAAATAACATAATTTATGTTACAGACATTATAATAAGCTCTTGGGTTGTTGCAATGTCAAGAAACAAGGTGAAATTATTTACGTTTCGCAGAGAGAACTTAGCTCTGCGTCTTCAGAAGAAAATCTCGGCTGCTCGTGAGGAAGACTTCTTTAATTGGAGGTGTCTCTACTGGAATGTGGACATTTCCAAGAAGTAAGTGATGAGCAAAGTTTCTTTAGTCCCCACATTGACAAAGCGTTGTGAAGATTCTCAAGTCTTCGTATTCATTCTGATGTAACGTCCAATATCACACGCGTAAATGCTTGAAAATCCTCAAGCATGTAAGAAAATGACTCAAAAGTGTATAAAATATTCTAATAAATTCCACAAAACTACCAAATTATGACTTATAATTTTAAAAATTGATCTAAAAATACAAAATGGCAGAACTTGGACAAAAAATGACCTAATAAATTATCATTTCTACAATATGGGACCTATGATGAATATTTCTATATAAGTTAGCAATGTCTGTTGTGAATCAATTAAAATATGACATTGTCATCAAAATCGTAGCCCTGCTAATGAATGTTCGTGTACGAGGAATGATTACAGTTCATGGCCTATGATCGACTATGGAATTGCATCACGCTCTACTGGATAACGGTAAGATGATTATGTCGGATAATTCGTAAATCCCATACAACGGACACTGTATCTCACCTGTTAATATATGCATGAATCTGCTAATGGCATTTACCACATTGTTATAGAGCAATTTACCTCAATTATCACGTGTATACATCATCATGCCTTAAAACTAAACGAGTCAGGGTTGCTGAACATGAGAATAATCTCACTCAACTAATTTTACGGACTATTTCCTGTATCATCATGTTTACAGACCATTTCCTGCTATTGTTTTCTGCTCAAGAAGACACACCTTACTTGCTCTTTTAGCATGATGTCACATCTGGCGATGATTTTCAAATTACTCTGCTGTAGGGTGTGCAAAAGCCACAGGCAAACTTAATTAAGACTCATTATAACTTAACTCCCCATCCAGTTAAGTCAGAAGACTTACAGATTTCCGCAGTTATCTCACGGATTGGTTCTTGCAGGCCCTCAAATTTCCAAATTAAATTTTCGAAACCGTGGCCCCACACGTCAACAAGTGAAATTCGTAGCATCACGTGGATACCTCACAGATAGGGACCTGCGTTTTTCGCGCTTGCGATAACACCGACATTTTAAAAATATTTCCTAAAATGCTTGGGAAACAGTTACCTATATTTAATGTTATTTACAATTCGAAAATTAGACAGCTTTATTTCGTAAATTAACACGAAATGAGACAATAACGTAAATATGTCAACTTTATCAATTTCGCATGCATAAGAATGCGAATTCACGGTGTTTTCCAGCTTATAAAGGTTTTTCCACCGCCAGAATAAACAATCGTGTCTATGAGTCTTACAAACCGGGCGAGTTGGCCGTGCGGGAGATAGTCGGCTCGAACCCCACTTTTGGCAGCCCTGAAGATGGTTTTCTGTGTTTTTTCACACCAGGGAAATGCTGGGGATGTACCTTACTTAAGGCCACGGCCGCTTCCTTCCCATTCCTAGGCCTTTCCTATCTCATCGTCGCTATAAGACCTATCTGTGTCGGGGCGATGTAAGGCAAACAGTAACACCAAACAAAAACAGTCTTACAAGGTCAACTTGTTCTTTCACTCACTCAACTCGACTCATGCGCGTACGTCATTCTGCTTAAGGAGCTGGTCAGTAAGAGTATTATTTTCTCTCTGTGTTCTGTCACGGTTACCAAAATATGATACTACTATGATTAAAAATAACATGAAATTCTGAAAAAATTGCGCGAAATTCTTCTAAAATAACCCCGATTTCCACCAAAACATAAAAGGAAAATCGCAGGTATCTACTCATAGGTAAGTTCTTCCTGTTTTCTTGTTTCATATAGGAAATGAAACGTTTATTCCCTTTTACAGTAATTTCAAATCGACTTATTCATGTTATATTCTTCCTTATCTGTTTTTTACATTATGTATATACGGTTTATACGTTTTATATTATTACTATTCAGGAATTTTTCTGGTTTCCCCGCTGTTCATTTGTATTCAAGTCTAGTGAAAAAATTCATATATTTAGATTAAATTAGACTAGCAGTTTCCCGCTCGCTCCGCCCGCAATGTACAAAGAATGGTGTTGTACGTTACTATCCTCACGGATGTATTTGCAAAGTTTCGAGTTAATGAAATAAAACACATAATCTGCAGTGGTAATAGAATGTAATATTATGTCAACAAAGCACTTGAAAGTATGGTACATCACACAAAGAAATTGAATTAAACGTTCCTTGGAAAAACACTACTCGCCGAACTGTTAAAAAGTCCTTCAAAGATCTTCGTCAAGGAGACAAATGTACTCATACCTTTTCTCAGAATCTACCAATTTATGTAGTTATTACCTCAAAAGAAAGTGCTTGATCCACTGAGTGTTTTTAGACCAAAACACGAACGGTGTACCTCAAGTACAACGAAAGATATGATTGCTTCAATCAGAAAAAAGTTGAAGAAATGAGACATCAAATTAAATGTGCGCTCATAACTTTCCTCGGAATCAACTAATTTGAATAGTTAATAGCTGAAATGAAAGAGCTTGATCCATTGAGTGTTCTTAGGCCAAAATGAACGTCGTACATAAATTAGAACCAAAGAGACAAAAAATTGAAAAAATAAAATAATTTGAGGAAGGAGGAAGTTAAGTGATTTATAGTACCTGATGACAAATCTGTGCATGAATACCTTACAGTTAAAAATGAAATAAATCGATCGGATATAATGGCCGGACAGACTGACTTTAGTTTTCATAAACGTTTTTAATATATAGATTAGATATCGTCTTGCCGGACTGAGTGGCTCAGATATTTGAGGCGCTGGCCTTCTGACCCCAACTTGGCACGTTCGATACTGGTTCAGTCCGGTGGTATTTAAAAGTGGTCAAATAAAACAGCCTCGTGTCGATAGATTTACTGGCACGTAAAAGAACTCCTGCGGAACTAAATTCTGACACAACAGCGCCTCCGAAACAAGAAAACGTAGTTTGTGGCACGGAAAGCTAATGACTAGATCCCGGATTTTTATCCATAAATAGGTTAGATTGCAAACTTACTGAAGCTTGTAGCAAGTATAGTCTACCTTCACAACGATTATGCTATAGGGTTTGCATAAATATTAGGGGTACGGCCCATCATAACCCCTATCATTTATGTTCCTCTTGCAACATTATGGAAGAGCGGGTGGCCGACACTTCCTACTAATCAAATTAGTTTGCAATCTATCCTTTTTACTGCATAAAAATCCGGGCTTTACTAATGACATTGTTAGATATCTTCTTGGTTGGTCCTTACACTTAACCACTGTTGAGGAAGTAAGTAATACAACTGATAATAACAATAATATTAATAAATTGAATTACCACAAATATGTCTTTCGATAAATAAAACTCAAATTCATATCGATTAATTTATTTGTATCTAACGAATCGTTTCCGAGAGACATCTATATACAATGGGGAGTGGACAAGTGTAGCATTCAATGCATCAATAGGGGGAAGTTGACTCATGGCCTATAAAACTACCACGAATGAAATAATTAGTTCTCTAGAGTACGATGAGATGATGCCCCTTTGAGAAAAGTGCCTTCTATATGTCTCCCAATCATGGCCTTCCATCAACACTTCACATCACCGCCTGCAAGATCAAATCGACCATCTGTACTTAACGCCTCTCTGTGATAGTATGTATCTCAGTCATGGCCATCCGTCAATACTTCACATTGCAGCCTACACTATCATATCGACCATCTGTACTCTAAAGCATCTCTTCCATAATATGTCTCTTAGTCATGACCATCGATGAACACTTCGCATCACAACTTGCAAGATCACATAGACCATTCGTACTCAAATACTCCTTTATGATAATATGTCTCTTAGTCATCGTCATCCATCAATACTTCACATCAGAGCCAACACGGTTGTTACGTGACATCGCACTGACACATGCAAGAATTTCCACTGTGCTCCTGAATAACTGTGATGAGATATTGCCACTTCATGTAGGTGAGATCTTAAGCAACCTGGATGTCTTGTATGTTAGTATACTGAATGTGACATTTCCTGTGGGCAGAGGACTTCAGATAAGTTTTTTCTAAATATTTTGCTAGGTATCATCTTTGACAGTCTCCTATAATACATGAAAACTATTTAACTGTCCGCCCAATAACACTCTAAAGGACGATTTTCCCTCCGGATGAACATATATAGTTATAATTAATTTTCGACTGGTTAATTAATACATGTGATTTTAATGTTTATTATTTGTTATGGAAATAAATTTTCAATTCATATGAAACAGAGAACATTCATTCTCTACTCTATGTATATTTCTGACATTGCAGTAATCGAAAAGTGGTTTGTGGGGGTGAAAGTGGAACTTCATTATTTTCGAATAATTTTGTTGGTGCTTCGTTAAAGATACTGCTGAACATGAACACAGACGCCAACGACTCAAATTATGCTTCTATACCTCTCCTTGGGTCAAATATGTGTCATTACAAGGTTTCTAAATTATTTATGTTTCATGAATAATAATACATTTAATTTTTGAAAATGGTTTGCGATGAGAAATTTTTATTTTCGAAAACCTTATTCTCTATATTTATGACATGTGAAATCACATAATTGTATTCAGAGGGAAGAAAAATTGTTATAGTTTATTGTACAGTGGGACCAATGAAGAGACTCAAAAGATTTGTAAGAAACATAATCTAAACTAGTAGGTCTTTCTTTTGTGGAGAAATTCACGTAATTTCTTTGCCGTGGATATGTGAGGATTTCCCACGGAATAAAGGTACGAGTCATACAAATTTTGTGCATTACCTTTTGCCAGCTTAATTAAAATCCTCAGCAACCAATATCTTCTTCTTATTCTTGTTATTCTTCTTCTTCTTCTTCTAATTCAATACTGGACTGAGGAGTTAGTATCCCATGATTTGATCGTCAAGTTCTGCATGTCAGCCGATTTTCTGGTAATCTGGGTGAGATCTGAAGGGGTTCCCCACAGTGATGTATTTAATTGATTCTCTTGGATCAGTCCGGTGCTATTTCAAGGTGCTCAAACACGTCAGCCTCGTGTCGGTAGATTTACTGACACGTGAAAGAACTCCTGTGGGACTAAATTCCGGCACCTCAGCGTCTCCAAAACCGCAACAATAACTAGTGGGCAGTAAATAAAATAACATTATTATTATAATTTAATTTGGTACAAACATATTAATGGTGCTCTCCCCCTGAAACGATATAAATTACAGTAACTTTTCTTTGGAATATCAGGTTTCCACGGTTAATACTATGATGTACTACCACATTACCAAAGTAGTGCAGAAAGTGACCTCGAAAGATCGTCGAGAGCGTGACACACATACCAGTTTCATTTAAAATGAACACCCTCGTTCATCTGGACATTTTTTATGTGTCAGTTCCTTTTACATTCAATGCCTTCAGGGTCTCGGATAATGAACCACACAAGAATATAGAAAACAATAGAGTTTCCATAAGCTCAGCAATCAGTGTACATTGGCGGAAAATGAAATCGTCCTCATACCGCCGCTGTCACCCAGCGTGTCCTTACGGCGTCGACCAGTCGCCTTGGCCTGCGAGATCACCAGACCTTTCTCCCATTATAGGATTACAAATTCAGCGTCATCCAATAACAGCATTAGCCGTTGCTTATTTGACTGCCCATGTGTAACAGGAGCGGAACTCCTTCACACAAAATGACATACGCCATCTGTACGACGCAATCCATGCGCTTTTACATACTTACATTCAAAATTATGGGGACTACATTGGTTATTATTGTACACAATAACCTCGTTTATCCCTATTAAGTGGGGACCGGAACTGATCCGTATTATCGAAAAAACAAAAGGAAACAAATACAGTACATGTTTTATAATCTATTAACATAAGTTTTACAGTAATACCTTTTTTCAATTGTACAAAAAATACAACAAACAATTTTCTTACATTTATGACTCTGTTTTATGCACTAAAATAATGTGTCAGTTTTTTCTGTTTTACATTATTTTGTATTGCGTTTTGGTAACATCAGTTCTGCCGGCGTGGTTTGAGTCTGGGATTCTAACTAGGCCATGGATTTGTCCAGTTCCATTGTTGCCTCTACATGAGTCGTTGTTTCTTCTGATGGAGCGCCGGTTTCGTTTTCGAATTCACCATCACTCTCGTCATAGCATGCCGAGGAACAAGAGGCAATAATTTATTCATCTGTCATTATTCCGTAGCCTGAATTACTGTAATTTTTCAATCAGTCATTTAAGTCCTTCACACCTACATCCGAACATGCGGGAATGCGTGCAAAATGTGTCAAGAAAATCAGAAGAGTCCACAGTTTCTCATTCTCAATTCCAGGCGAATGCCGGGACGGTACGTTTGATAGACCTTGGCCGAATTACTTCCAATTCCTGTCCGTAGCTATCCTTGGCGGAAAAGACATTCAAGAAGAGTCGACCTCGTAAAAGAAATACTGAACAAGTAAAATTAAATTATTGTTATTTTCGATCCGGATAAACCGGTGATCCGGCTTAAGGAGGGCCGGATAAGCGAGGTTCTTGTGTAGCACCTTACGATATGTCTTCTCGTGCATACTTGAACCTGTGACCTGGACACTTTAATCAAATAAATATGTTACTTCGACAATTGCTGAGCCTAAATTTCATTCCTTTACGCGGATGTCTTCTTTATGTGTAGGAGAATCTGTAAGAACGTGTGTATTGATTTGCAATCAAGAGATAGTCTTCCTATAGGATCTCATACATAGATAGTATATCCATAAATGGTTTTGTCTACCTAAGCCATCTTTATACATTCCTAAATGTTCTGTGTTTCTTTGTTTCAGTGGTGGATTGCACAGTGTCCCCATGGGGTGCATGGTCCGAGTGTGATGTTGAGTGTGGCACTGGCATGATGACGAGATCACGAACCGTTGAGAGGCAACCTGAGAATGGCGGCAAGCACTGTCCCTCACTCGTACAGAAACGTGGATGTCAAGGAACGAAATGTCCTCACAATACAAAGAGTGCTATCAAAGGTGAGTAGCAGATATTACAGATATTTTAAAATCACACCATTCCCCTTTTATCCCATCTATTGGTATCAGAATTCTCGCAACTTTCATGTTTTAACTTTATTCATTGTCAGTTCTGCGCTGTTTAGGCACAGTAGCCGCGATTGGGAATTAGAAGTAGGTGCGATGGGAGGGGAGTGGCAGAAAAATTTAAAGACAGCAAAAAGTAGGCGGGTTAGAGGAATGTAGCGAGGTTAGCGGGGTGGTGTTGTTATACATCAATCCTGAAAGTATTGATACAATTTGGTAAGTTTTTGATGCTCTCTGAGCGAATTCCGACTGAGAGTTACAAGTAATAATAAGATTCTGAGATTTTGATTCAATACTATACAATAAAAGTTTCTCTAAAGAAAAAAATAATTACACATGTATTACAATTAAAAAGAAGTAAGGCGTGATAATACAATTAAAAACGATTTAGTAATTCACTATACACTAAGAAACTAACATATACTAAATAAACTGACGACTCTGCACGGAAAACGGGTGATCTTGGCAAAAATGTACCCCTGCTGCTCTTCCTCACAGCACATGCTAAGTCTCCACTACTTGCTGAGGCACTGTACAAATAGGTTAGACGCAAAGAAGGACATTTTCTGCGTATTTCCTCTGAGAATTTTCATAATAATTAAGTAAATTACAGGAAAGAATTAGATGATAAGACAACAGGGCTTGTATAAATGGCTTTTTAAAAGAATTCCTAGTTTCACGTGGCCACTATTAAGGGATGTAATGTAATAAAGACTGGAAAACAAGTAGTCCATTATGTTGTTCCTGACTTTACTTGGCTTGCCCCGAACTTGTTCGAAATTTGTTGAACTCTAACCCCTCTCTGGGACACTTCAGCTGTTCGTGACCTTTAAGCAGTGAAAATAATGGGGGACAAGCTGGATTCGTGTGCCATTCCTTTTTGGATACTTACTTTTTTGTTTTCAGATGTGAGGATTCATAAAGGCTAACCAACTAACCTTTTCTACTCAGTTGAACCTCAGAACCAGGCCACTTGTGTACTTATTTAGGACATATATCATAATCCTACTGTTGTCCACCCGGTTTTCCGTAGTGTAACGAGTGTAACATAAATTGTAGGGGTTCTAATAGTCCGGGACCCGACTGTTTACGCAAATCTCATAGCATAAGTGTTGTCCAGCTAGAATATACTTGTTTAGTATGTTTGCTTTCTAACCTATTACAGCCTAAACATCCGGGATCTAGTCATTACTTTTAGTGACGTGTCCGTTCCAATGAACACGGGCTTCCTTTCTTTTTTGTGATGAATTCCACTCGCATGCATGTCCACCCAACAGTTAAGCTATATAACGCTCTTGGATCAACATAACCAGGCTTGCTTGGTGTTTGTTGACGCAGGCCAGCATTCTGGGCCGTGTAGGGCAACTGGACGAACTATGGACTTCTTTTGGTTGATCAGGTATTTGCTTATCACTAGACCTCGGAAGAGAGAACTTAAAAATGAAATTGTGTTTATACGTTTCATGTATTTATAAGGTTAAAAACGGCGCTCCAGCGGGGTCTAAAAATGCCTAAACTGCCCATATTCCCAAAATTCCTGTTTTTATTCCCTTAATCGATTCAAAAAATTTAATTTATTTTCAGAAAGTAAAATTTTTGCAGACTCTTTTTCAGTACCTTGAACAGTTTAAAACTTAACAAAGAAAGTCTTAAGGGGGACAGGAGCTTGAAATCCTTCAGATGTATGATTTTACCTTTTCGCAGAAATTGTTGGCTTATTATATTGGCAATCTAGTCCCAAAAGGATTTAGTTTAATTCAGTACCTAAGCGCACTAAATTCCTAACACATACGCATTCGGTATCACGGCGCCTTTTTTCAAGCATTGCTTTTTTTCATCTTTGATGAAATCTTTATGTTCGTTTTGTCAGGAAATTGACGGTATTCCACTTGGGAGTATTGAAGAAGGCTGTGAAGCGTCATTTCCGGTTGGTCTAGCATGGGGATCACCGCAGAACGTTTGTTTTGATTTGAGAGGTACAGTGCGAGGTTTCGTGTCGTGAAATTCAATCGTCATTTCTTAGACTCACTTTCTCCATGACAAAGGTACCTTTTAATCAATAAATAGTGAAGATATCAATCTGAGACTGGATAGACAGACAGGATAAACACTACCGCACACTTTCCTGCAAGGAAATTACAAAATACGTCATTATATGGACTTAGGAGTCTAATATATATGTGTTTTTTGTGAAGTTTTAAAACTGAAAATGGTATTTATTTAAAAATACCGAAGTATGACATTAGAAACGCCTGCAAACATTAAATCATAAAGTTCATATAAATCAGTAAAACAAATTACAAGGCCCACGACCTCGGTGTTTCTGAGAAAATGGTACCTCAATATGACCAAAATTCAAATTTGAAAACAATTATTTTCTACAAGAAACTTTCATCTAAATTCTTGTTCTTCTTAATCTGTTTACCTTCCAAGGTCGGTTTTTCCCTCGGACTCCGCGAGGGATCCCACCTCTACCGCCTCAAGGGCAGTGTCCTGGAGCTTCAGACTCTGGGTCGGGGATACAGCTGGGGAGGATGACCAGTCCCTCGCCCAGGCGGCCTCACCTGCTATGCTGAACAGGGGCCTTGTGGGAGAATGGCAGGATTGGAAGGGATATACAAGGAAAAGGGAAGGAAGCGGCCGTGGCCTTATGTTAGGTACCTCCCCGGCATTTGCCTGGAGGAGAAGTGGGAAACCACGGAAAACCACTTCCAGGATGGCTGAGGTGCGAATCGACACACCTCTACTCAGTTGACTTCCTGAGGCTGAGTGGACCCCGTTCCAGCCCTCGTACCACTTTAACAAATTTCGTGATGCAGCCGGGAATCGAACCCGGGCCTCCAGGGGTAGCAGTTAATAACACTAACCACTACATCATAGATGCTACTTCATATGAAGTAATTGATAAATATTTATAGCTAAGAAATATGCATTTTAAATCAGTGCGCAAATTTCTGTGATTCTACCTCAAATAATGTTCAAGTTACAGAGAATTTAGAAAATTAATGAATTTTCGTGCACGTCTCCCCTAAAAGCGGAAGCTGTAAACCACACTCCTTAAGAACTTTCCGCAGTAAAAACACCCGCAGTCTATGTGTCACGAGGCAGGAGACAAGTGTCCATTGACCTGCTTAAATAAACCTCTTCATTTCATTCTGCGGAAATATTTCATTGAGTCCGTTTTTTCAGTGTATGCATTATATCGAAATTGTCGGCTTGCATATCGTCGTTAATCGAGTAGTGTTTACAGGAGTTTACCCATTTCATATCGGATGACAAAATTATATTCTGTGACGTTTGCAGCAAAGATTTGAGTGAATTACGTTTTGTATTTCCCCCTGAAGTTTTATCAATTTAGCAATATACAAATTATATTTTAATTGATAAATTCTTATTCAAATACTTAAAATTAAAGCTGTCTAAAATATATTTTTAGAACCAAATTTTTCCTCATATTTTAGACCCTATTCTAGGTACCTAAATTCACAGTTTTAGCACCTAAAAATCCGATGTCTAGTCTTAAGCCATTCTCGTACAAGTGGTCAGTCTAGTTTAGAGTCTGATTTTGTAAAGTCGGGCAGGTCAACAGCATACAAGGATGTCCATATGTGAGCTGCCTGGATATCGGATGTCATTGTAACCTTAAGAAATCCACTTACATTATACCACCTACATACGTACAGTATTCCAAAATTCTCTCTCTCTCTCTCTCTCGCTCTCTTTGTGAGATTAAGAGAAGATGCTCGGAGAAGTTGTGGGTTTGCAAAATAAAAGTATTGCTTCATCAAGCTCGTCCAAAGTTCCCCAGGCACTTTCTAGGAGTGACGGAGATTATATATTTAGTGAGAAATAATGAAACCCTGTTTCGCATGTATTTTACGAGTCTTCACATTAAACAGAAAGTTTCAGTAAGTTTATATAGAGTATGCTTATAAAACTGGTGAAGTTTGTAGATTCTACTGTGTACGAAGCTTCATAACTATGCATGTTTTCATATATTTTTGAAATAACAACGCTGAAGATCGTTTAGAACATTATGTGACTTTCACCTATCTCAACGTGGAACTAGGTGATGTTAGATTAGCATACACCTGAGGTGGACACAAACCTACCAGTACCCAATAGAATTTAAAAAAATGCAACCACCAAGACAATTCGAAGATATGGTTGGTAGAGTTCAAGGGGTTTTAGGAGGTATTGACAGGATATCAGTATGTTAAGGCAAACTTACTACAACAAGTAACGAGTACACTCCAGTCTGCATAACAGTTCTGCTAAAAGATTTGCATAAACATTAGGCGCACGACCTAATAGAACTACTAGGAATGTCATTCCCAACTTGTGGTCCGCGAACCATTGGGGGGTCGCGACGATAATCCAAGGGGTCCGCATTAATAATGTAAGTTGTATTTAAAGAGTGAAATTTTATTGTAGGCCTACGCACAATATTCATGAAAATTATTATAAACATAGGAACTGTGTCTTCACTGTTGTATAACTTACATACAGTACATGCAGTTCTTGGGCGATATATGGGAGAATTTATCGGTATCTTGTGAAGATCTTGTATCACGCCTCCACGTCTCTAATGGACTTTTCGGTTCGTGACATCGCCTAAACGCTATGATTTCTAGAGAGGCACTAGTGCGTTTAACGTCTTTCATGACAACATACTTGTGTGAGTGTACCTTTTCTTCACTCACACAAATGAAAACAAAGTAAGAGGAGGGAACTAATATAGAGGCTGATCTTCCAGTGACTACAACTTGCAAAACGCTTGGTGTTTGGAAAACAGCACCATCCGTACCATTTATCAAACAACTGTACCAAAGGAATTTTCTCTAATAAGTTTCCAGATCCAGACTGTCATAATTAAAGCCCTGATTTTTATGCAGTAACAGGTTAGATTGCAAACTAATTTGGTTAGTAGGAAGTGTCGGCCACCCGCTCTTCCATAATGTAGCAAGAGTAACATAAATTATTATGTTTATGCAAACCCCATAGCATACTCGTTGTGAAGGTAGACTATACTTGCTACTCGCTTCAGTAAGTTTGCATTCTAACCTATTAATGCATAAAAATCCGGGCCTTATAAATTATTAGCCAAGTGTCACGATGTTTTATAATTTCTGTGCATAGGCTATATAAATTACCTTTATGTAAATGAATTTAAATTTACATTTGAAGTTCAGGATGACGTTTTGTGGCTAGGGGTTCCTTGAACTTCAATGCTATATGCTGAAGAGGCCTCAGGCACAAAATGTTTGGGAAACCCTGCTCTAGAAGTAATTTCCTTTTTACAATTTGCTTTACGTTGCTCCGATACAGGAAGGTCTTTATAACAGCGATGGGATAGGAAATGGCAAAGAGTGGGAAGTAACCGACGGTGGGGTTTGAACTAGTCATCGGATAATCGAATACTTTTAATATTCGTCTCACCTCCATCCAATTATTTAGATAATCGAATAACATAATCGAATTCGTTTCTATTTTATTCAGTTGTATGACATCGAATATTCGGATGCATCATGAATCAATTTTTCCCTTTAAGTGTGTCGGATCGATAATCGATTGAATTAAACGAATAGATGAACTCTTATGAAAAATCATGTGTTTTAAATTAATGAGTGAATTAACTATCTTAATAATATCACTTTTCATTCGATGATTTTGAAAGCATTCACTCTTCAGTTGCCCCATTCATTCAAATGCAGTTCCAAATGAATAATCGAAAAATAATCGAATGGAAAAATTCACTATTCGACTGCCTCATTGTTTCGAATGGAGTTTCACATGGATAATAAAAAATAATCAAAAACTAATCGGATGGAAAAACATATAAAGTATTCGATTGCCTCATTCATTCGAATGAATAATCGAAAACTATTTCAATGGGAAATATAGCCGATTAATTTCATACAATTAAATAATCGGATAAGCTGTTATTTTGTATTCGATTATCCCATCACTAGCTCGGAATGCAAGCTGATAGCTATGTGACATGAACCGTGCAACCACTTGGTCGGTTCTAAAAGTTGTGTTACTCTCGCTACATTTCGGAGGAGCAGGCTAAACGACACATCCTACTAACCAAAGTAGTTTGCATTCTAACCTCTTAATGCTTAAACATCCGTGATCAAATGATTACATAAACATTATTTTCACTGCATTTGCAGACGATGACTGTGGAAATAGGGGAAGAGGCGTAGAATTCTAATCATAAAGTGTGTTGAAATTGGTGTAATCCGAATGCTTGATCACTTATATAACTATACGAGAAGCTACATTCTGTAACATTCCTAGCGGAATGCAAAGGGATATTTCACAAAATGTAACGATCATTTGTAAGCCACCTATATACTAAAAGAGTTTATTAAAATTAGCTTTGGAACATACGTCCGTCTGTTCTACTGGACCGATTTACTTCATATGTTTTATTTTCTCCGGAATTTACTGCCAGTTAATCATGAGGCATTGATTCCAGCAAGATATAGCAGATATCCTGGATTCAGGAGGTCAGATGGGCTGTATCGCGATTGACCTATCTAAGGCATTTGATAGGGTAGATCATCAGAAACTACTAGCAAAAATGAGTGCAATTGGACTAGACGAAAGAGTGACTGAATGGGTTGCTATATTTCTAGAAAATAGATCTCAGAGAATTAGAGTAGGCGACGTTTTATCTGACCCTGTAATAATTAAGAGGGGAATTTCTCAAAGGCAGTATTGTTTGACCTTTATGTTTTCTTATATATATATATATATATATCAATGATATTAGTAAAGAAGTGGAACCAGAGGTAAGGCTTTTTGCGGATGATGTTACTTCGTATAGAGTAATAAATAGGTTACAAGATTGTGAGCAACTGCAAAATGACCTCGATAATGTTGTGAGATGGACAGCAAGCAATGTTATGATGATAAACGGGGTTAAAATTCAGGTTGTGAGTTTTACAGACAGGAGAAGTCCTCTCTCTTTTAATTACTGCCTTTAAGGGGTGAAAGTTCCTTTTGGGGATCATCGTAAGTATCTAGGTGTTAATATAGGGAAAGATCTTCATTGGAGTAATCACATAAATGCGATTATAAATAAAGGGTACAGACCTTTGCACATGGTTATGAGATTGTTTTGGTGTTGTTGTAAGGATGTACAGGAGAGGGCATATAAGTCTCTGGTAAGACCCCAACTAGAGTATGGTTCCAGTGTATGGGACACTCACCAGAATTACTTGATTTATGAACTGGAAAATATCCAAAGGAAAGCAGCTCGATTTGTTCTGGGTGATTTTCGACAAAAGACTAGCTTTACAAATATATTGCAAAGTTTGGGCAGGGAAGACTTGGGAGTAACGAGACGAGCTGCTCGACTAGGTGGTATGTTCCGAGCTGTCAGTGGAGAGATGGCGTGGAATGACATTAGTAGACGAATAAACTTGAGTAGTGTCTTTAAAAGTAGGAAAGATCACAGTATGAAGATAAAGTTGGAATTCAAGAGGAAATATTGGGGCAAATATTAGCTTATAGGAAGGGGAGTTAAGAATTGAGATAAGTTACCAAGGGAGATGTACAATTAATTTCTTTAAGATCATTTAGGAAGAGGGTAGGAAACAATAGATAGGGAATCTGCCACCTGCGCGACTGCCCTAAATGCAGATCAGTATTGATTGATTGATTGATTGATTGATTGATTGATTGATTGATTGATTGGAAAGTCTCTAGGTTCAGCCAACTTTGAGTAATCATAAAAGCAAATAATCTAATGATCACTCCGGTACTTGCTGACGAAGACTTACCCTAACCCGCAATACATTTTTGTTGCTAAGGACTAACACTTTCATTAATATTCTGATGTATATGATTTTCATCCTTAGTAATGTCATTACATGACGCAATGTTCGATTACTACTTGTCAGGCTAGAGAATATACACTTCCACTGATAATGGAAGATTACTATTCTCTGCTAGATACTCTTTGATTCTCTTACCTTCCCCAGCTTCTGAATATACTCAACAGGTGGCAGAACGTTCCTAATAAAGTACATGCTGCTAATAGAAAACATTCTACGTACGTAGAGACGGGACAGTATCAAGTCGACTAACCTTCTGTATGTCCATTAATAAAGCGCACGGACGAAAGCTTTAAAAAGTGGGTGTCTACTAACCCGATCCAGTATTCAGTCACTGACAGTTGTATGTTGCCCTATCTCGGGCAAGATCGTTTGAAAATGTTAAGATCCATACGGCCGAATGGTCGAAGCACAGTTAAATACTGTAATGAAAGAAATGTTAGAAACTACATTATCGGTATTAAATGTCCGTAAAATTATTGAAAAAGTGAAGCAAAACAAAATGACTGCGACATTCATATCAAGACGAGTTCACTGACCTATTTTTAAGGAATGCTGCGGGTCCACTAGTATATAATGTTAGTTCTGGAATGTTACCAATTATTGCTTCAACATTGTGTACCGATATAGACTGTAATTTGAAAACCACAATTATAGTATAACCATTATTGCTGTTTTAGAAAAATGGCTTTAATAATGTATGATAGTTATTAGCACATTATTTCAATTGTTCTCATTTTATTCCCATCCTGAGACATGCGATTTCTTTTACAGTTCTTCCCTAATAACATTATTTTCGTCTTGAAATCATTGACTTTGACTTAACAAAGAAAAAAAATAGGTTAATATTCATTCGATTTTTGAATATGCTACAATTGTTGTTGACAATTACTGCACATATCTCAGTATTGGCATGCTTCCTAGCATCCAGAAACAACTTTAATAATGTCAGAATTTTAATAATTTTAATATTTTAAAATAAAATGTTCAAAATGTCCCACCTTTTATCAATACATCACTGTCTCCATTATAAATTCCAAGTTTATAAGAATTTTCGTACTTTTCCTTTTTTAAAGTGTGTATCAAACTTCCAGCTACAAAATGAACCTCAATCATCAACATAGACTGTGATTTGGATTTTTTGTCGTGTTTTTAATCCGAACACCAGAAAGTATTTATAGTTTTTAAAACAAAAATGTTATATAAAATATAATTTAAATCCTATTGATCTGAACGAGGTTTAGATTGTAGTACAACATTATGGGAGGAAACTCTGAAACATTCATAATTATCCGTGAATCAGTAAGAGGGTTATGAAGGAAACCGTGATATATTGTTAAAAAGGCCGGAAATTTTGAACATTTTATTTGAAAATGGTATAATTAGAATTTTGACATTATTGAAGTTGCTTCTGATTGCTCTTAAGCATGCCAATACTGGGATATGTGCAGCATTTGTCAACAACGTTTGTAGCATATATACCAATCGAGTGAATATTGGCATATTTTCCCCGTGTTAAGCTAGGTCTCCCTCCTTAAATGGCTAAATTGCTATTTAAGATATAAATCCAAATATGAAAGCAAACAAGAAAGCTTGCTGTTTTATGGAGGATTTGACAAACGGAAATGTGAAATATAAATACTGTATGATGTAACATGAATCTTCCGAAGGGTGGAATGTATGTTGGTGCAGTTCAACATTAGCAGGTGTTTGCATAAGTCTTTACCGTCTTCACTAAGAGATAGCGTCCAGCGAACAGTACGCAGCGTATGAATTTGTTCGTCTGACATTAACCTACCAAGACACACAAGTTGAGTCCGCCAAACAGTCGTATTGGATCTAACAATTCTGTTTGGGAAGAACCAAGTTCAGGCGTCTGAAATGAACTTTGGGAAGGTCATCTATGAACCTTGTTTGCCTTCTCTCTCTTTACCTGCTGCTGCCAGTTACCCTTTGATAACTCGTCCGTGACAAGACTTCTAATTGGATGGAGGGTTACCACTAACAAGACCTAGGACTATCTGATGAGCCTGTGTTTACATGATATTGTTAGAAGTATTTGTTAAGGATTTTAAAGAAATATTTCTTCTCGAAATAAACCCTCACCCTATTAGGTCGTGCTCAGTACATATAGTATATACCTAAAAGTTGTTAAGGACAGTCCATTTCCTTTTAATGCATTGTAACTTTATTTCGTATGACATTTAACTCATTGCACTTATTTTCAATAATTATATCCTTGTTCGAAAGGTAAGTGAAAGGAGTGCATTAGATGCATTGGGGTTGAGGATTTTCTTTTTTCTGTTCTTACTATAGCTGAGTTTTTTCTTTTACATTATGATCTTGCGATCTTTGAGATTAAAAAAAGGATAGGATCTGCTGAATCGCTACATTGGCGTGTATTGGACCATTTCATAAAACGTCTAGAAATGTTATCTTGTTCAAACTGTAAACATATAATTGTAGATGTGTAGAAGGCTAGAAACCTCCGATAAAAAATATCCCCCCCCCCGCTCCATCTTTTTCCAGATATCTACAGTGAGATTTTTACCTTGATTGAGGATTTCTTCATGTCGGTAAGGTAACAACGGTGGGCGGTTCAGATTCAAACATTTTTCAACGTACACGGACACGGACACGGACACGGACACGGACTCCCCAGTTCATAAACGTTCACTCTTATTTCCACCGATTTTAAAATCTTACATTCTAGTTTTATAAAGGTTTCAAGAAAAAGTAAATACATCTCTTATTTTCACGAAGATTTTGTGATAAAAAATTAAATGTTCAGCAAAAGTGATACAGTTTTAATGACCTTCTTCAAAATCTTTTGATTTTTAAAACTAAGTTTGTGAATATCGTACTCATAATGTTCTGTACTGAATATACATAAAACTCCCTTAACTACATCTAGCCGAGCAATGTTTCGTGTTGACTCAAAGTGAAAGCTTTGTTTACATAATTACTTTTCAACGTACAGGGTGACCTTAAGTTCATTAACATTTGGCGAGACAATATTTCACGGAATATTGGAGTTAGAGAGGTAATAATTGACACACATGATTGGCATGACATGGGGTTTTGTTGACATCAAAGTAAAGTACAGAAAATGACTAACATATGACGCTTCATACGATACACAAGCGATAATTAGCATAACAATCGAAGTACAGCAAAGAAGATGTTCTTTATAAGACACGCTCAGAATGTCGGCCGTCATTCATAAATCAACACCTGTAGTCGAGGGACAATGTTGTGAACAGCACTATACAGCGTATCCGTTGGTATGGTGAGAAATAGCCGTCAGATGTTGTATTTTAGCGTCCAACGTGAGGTCGGACGATCGCGGTAGACTTGCGACTTCAGATAATCACACGGACTGAGGCCGAGGGAGCGGCGACGCCAAGCATGACATGCCGCGATCGCTCTCTCACGACAGTTCCTTTTATACGGTACACGGGTCTCATGCGGCATCACAGACATGTTGCTGTCCAGCGCCATCTGTTGGCTTGCTTGTGCACTCGTTGTTGGTGTCAGTAAAACCCAATGTCTTATCAAGGATGTGTGGCCATTCTAACTTAACGTGTTGCTGTCCAGCGCCATCTGTTGTTCATTTGTATTTTTATTCTGATGTCAATAAAACCACATGTCATATCAATCGTGTGTGTCAATTATTACCTCTCTACCTTCAATATTCCGTGAAGTATTACCTCATCAACTGTTAACGGACTTTCGGGTCACCCTGTAAGTTTGTTGCACCATCAGTTGTTTGGCTTTAATTTATACGGCAATAAAATTGATCTCATAAGACCTAATTCTTCTCCAAAATGCATGTGATGACTATAAGATCAAGTGCCAAGACGTAGATTTTTTTAAACTGATTATACCAATTTTTAAAGTCACCCCGCATCAAGATGAACATTTTTACGTAACATTTCCTTGATAATTATTTAAGTCATTTCAGCCTACTCCATTTGTTTCCCTAATTATTTTATCCATTTCTGGTACTTTAATGTGTGTCGGAATAGGGCCTAATGAAGGCCGCAAACATGTACTATATTTTCCATTTCAAAGTTAGTACTACAGGTCCTACCAAAAGTTTAAAGACACCTGCATATTTCATGAACATGATTCCTGTCCTTTTAGTCTCAGGCATTCGATTGTCTGCCGGGATCTATAACATAATTAGAGGAACATTTGCTGGAATGTTCATTAAAATATCGTTCTTTGCTTCGAAGTTATTGAAGTTCTTGTTCGTAATAATTGGAAAGGAAATAGCTATTTTTAATACGCGAGGAGCTCTGGACAGTACAGTATCGGGATAGCATGAATAATCTTTGTTATGGAGAAAACCAGATACCTGAACAATATTTATAATTGTAATAGAACAACTGAATATGTTTCCATTTAAAAATATCCCCCGTTTAATAGCTCGCAATACAACCACAGAAAGTGGTAAAAAAGCAAACATTCCTTGACATTGGCTGGACAGGAGAACCCTGAAACTATAGACGTCTTTTTAGTGTTACGTTGTACTGTAGATATCCCGCTACAACGTACCACACAAATGATCTCGGTAGCTTGAGGGGTCTCCTGTCCATCCAAGGTCCAGTAATGTTTGCTTGTTTACCACTTTCTCTGGTTCTGTTGCTAGCTATAGAACGGGGGATATTTTTAAATGGACATATATTTTTTCTCTATTACAATTATAAATATTCTATAGATATATGTGTTTCTCCACAGCAAAAATCATTACTGTAATTCCCATATTGTACTGTCCAGATCTCGTCAAGTATTAATAATAGCTGTTTTCTTTCCAATTATTATAAACAAAAACTTTAATAACATCGAAACAAAGAATGAAAATTTCAGCAAATTTTCCTCTAGATACGTTCTAGTTCCCTGTAAACAATCGCATGCCTGAGACTAAAAGTTTAAGCACAGGAATCATGTTTATGAAATATGCAGGTGTCCTTAAACATTTGGTGGGACCTGTAGTATTCTACTTTAAGTTATATGGATCGTTCTTGAGGGGACTATAAACTTATAAACTATGTTAATTCTCTGAAGGAAAATGCTGTGTTCTGGTGCACACCAAGAAGTAATAGTAATTGTTGATGTAGTTAACTACGGTACTTATATGGCTTTAGGTGGACGTGAATGATAAGCCATCTGAAGTATCTCCATGGGTGGCGGTCGACTGTGAGACAGCGGCTATTAAGACCTTATCTTTATGCATGCCATATCAGTGTCACAGACACTTTGTCAGTAGCTGGTCATAAATCATTAGAAATTCTAAGTGGTACATAAATATTCTTCATAAGCTACCGGCGAGAATAATCTTAAAGTTCCGACATAAATGTTTCAAATTCGCATGAAACAATTTAACAGCTACATGCACATGCCTGTACTTGGATCATAAGCCGTACACAATATTACGAATTATTCAGAATTCACATATAGTGTATTTTAAGGGAATTTACGAATGGGCTTTCCGTGATTAATATATGTATTAAAATTCACTTTTCACATTTTGATCTTATCTGAAAGCTCAAATTTTAACGTTCAAAACTATATCAAGAAGGAAATAATAATTCATTACAGACAAAGTGGCCATAAATATACGTATCTAGAAGACCTGTTCTGCTCCGCAACATTCGTTATTCGTAGGTCAGATCACTCGGCTTGATACGCCTGTCATAGTAGTTTTTTCCTGCCATTTTTAATGGTTTTATAACATTTAATAAGGAGCGCGTCATGGTATGCCGCACTTCGCAGTCAGAATTCGTCCATTCTGACGTCATCACGCCGTCGGATCAGTAAAATTATATCCATACATTCGCTTGATGTGAAGTTTGGTATTGTGTCGTAGTGGCAATGGTAGTTTTAATCACAGTTCTTCTATATGGAGTGGTTGTGTTGTGATCTTATAGGTTAGTCTCCAAGGAGCGTTTTGCCCGGCAGAGAACTTTCCTAGAAACTTGCCTTTACTATTTATAGTGTAGCTAGGTGTTCCCAGATAATGTCTGAGGCATATGGCATGGTGGGGTGGGTTTGCACGTTTGCATGAGGAAGTGATATCAAAAACTCGCTGAAATTTTGTGGATGAATGTCAGGCTCAAATCTAAACATAGCAGTGAGGCAAGTTGTGCAACTCGAGTTGCAAGTATTGAATATTTAGTTTACGAGAAGTTTAAAGGGTAAATGACAATTAATCATGCTTCATGCTGCTGTCCTTGTAACGACTTGAAATGTTCCAGAGGCGCTGTGAGAATCAATAGAAGCCTTCATACTCAAACCAATTGCTTTGATGGATGCCTTGCTCAGATAGAATTGGCTATTCGTATCGATCAGTTTAGGTTGTAAGTGCGTACATCAATCATGGCTCGGCGTGAATCATTATTCAGGAACACCTAAATTATCGGCGAGAATCATTACACTTAGTGTAGTAGATTCGCAAACCAAGTGGAAAATCACATTGCTTGGTGGAAATGCTTTATTGATGATGACCAACTTATCTGTGTCCTTTCGTTTGTCTCCCAAATGTATAGGTGTCAGTACGGTGGGTCTAAATCACAACACCGAATGGACCAAAAGAGTGAAATGGAAACTTGGGAAGAATAACATTTTCTTGATCCAAGTGCATTCTGTTTTGAAATAATACGAAGTTCATGAAAAGAAATAATTGATTGCTAATGAGTCATTTCTAGTGAGGTATAGTTTTACAGTCCCCTATGTCTCATGGTTTACATTAGAACAGATTTGTTACTTATACCTAGATCTCGGATGTTTAGGCTGTAATAGGTTAGAATGTAAACATACTAAAGCAAATAACAAGTATACTCTACCCGGATAACAGTTCTGCTATGATATCCCCATAAACAATAGGGTCCCGGCCTATTAGAACCCCTACAAGTTATATTACTCTCGCTGCATTAAGGAAGAGTGGGTGGACGACAGCTCCTAACACGTAAATTGATTTGCATTCTCACTTATTAATGCCCAAATATCCGGACTCTACAAGTTACATCGACCTGTCTTATTTTCGTCCTTGGTTCTGACAATGGACAATGATGTCTGTCTGTTAGGTCATCAGCCCAGAGGCTGGTTGGATTCTCAAATAGCACTACCAAAGGCTATGCAGCTATAGGGAAACCACAAAACCAATGGCAGAGCCTAAATGAGGCGTACTAGGCAAGATGAGGAGTGAGGTAGTTCGCCATTGCTTTCCTCACTGGACCAGAAGGTGCCACTGGATAGTAATGCTATTTATTATGCAGCCAGTCCCCGTTATGCTTCGCTTACGTTATTTACTTTACATCGTACCGATAATGATATGTCTTATGGTATCGATGGTATAAGAAGGAACTGGAAAGGATTTGTGGTCAGAATTAAGATACAGATCCAGCATTTTCTTGGTGAAAAAATGAGAAACTACAGAGCACATCGTCACGGCTCCAGGCCCACTATCTTCCGAGTGCAAATCTATGTGAATCAAACCACGCAGCCAAATCGATCGTTCCTTGTTGTGAATAATGTAAAATTACTGACCTTAGGGTTGGTTGGGGTAGACACTACACTGGACTTAGCAGATTGCAATGTAATAACACCTTCTTACTCGGTGAGGAAAGCATTACCGAAGTACTTGTCTCCAGAGACAACTGATGGTGGAGTTATTGGGGATCCGACCAGCCATCGGACTGTCGATTAAAATTACACACAATAAGGTCCGCTTCCAAACCGACTTTACTGCACGGAAATGAAGGCTGAATAGACTGAATATTTCCTATTCGTATGTTAGACGTAACCTGGTGATGGCTGTTGTTTTAAGAAGCCAACATCCAGGCCGTCAGACTCTATAGGTTACAAACATGGAAGTAGCGATATTGCATTATTTTTTGTACAAACAGGTGAGAACAATGGTTGGAGGGTACTCGAGATAAATATTATAGGCCGTGGAGTTCAGCTTTGCAGTGTTGCCGTCTACTACTCAAGTTCTGACCTCTCTAACTTGGAAAAGTGGTAAGATTGGACATTCTTCTTAGTGACGTCTGGCAGGTGCCGGGTGGGTTTTATGGATCCTTGAAAGTCCCTTGATTCTTTTTGTTCTATCTTGGGGTCGCAGTTGTATTTCTCACATATCTCGTTTTGGATGCCCATGAGTTCTTCTTTGTACATCGAGATGATAGCAATGCTTGCAATGGTGCTGGACGCTGATGTTGTGCCGGCATTGGCGTAACTTCTCACTAATTGGTGCTACACTAATCTGCCGACTGATGGTGTCATCGGTTTTGTGTCAAAAAAGGAAATTTCCAAGGTCCATCTTAGCATTCGCATTTTGATGTTCAGGAGGGAGTGTTCTGCACTTCTGTTGATCGTCCAGCACTAAGTGCTTGTACCACTGTCCGATTCGCCATGGACCTTGGCCGATTTGACATTCGCGTTTCCACACAAAGTTCCTCTGACCTTCCTCCATCGCTTTCATGTAGAACGCATCCTTGCCCTTACTTTATAGTCGATGCAACTATCATTCTTCATACGGGATCCAAGGTACTCAACACTATCTACTTTGCATAAAGTAACTCCATCAACCTGGAGTTGGGCAGGTTTCTGAGTATTCGGTTTTCTGCTGATTCAGGCGAAAAACAAAGTGGCTTTGGCTATCATGCCATGCTTCATCTTGATCTTGCTAATATTTCGTTGCGGTGGTAGAAATCATAACTTCGTCGGTATAGAGAAAGGTCCACAGAAGTCAATAGTGTCCATGATCAAGATGAATAGAAGTGGAGAGAGTTCTGATCCCTGGAGTACGCCGACTGTCACGAAGAAACAGCAATGAACTCGATTGACATACAGCATTTTAACCCACTTATTCATAGTTGCGGAGGACGTACTAAATCAGTTGATGTAGTACAAGATCTAAAGCCTCTTCCAAAGCAAGTAATATAAGATGAAGTGGTTTTTGTTTCCCCCGATGCTTCTCCATCATTACGTGAGCTGAAATATGAATGTGATCCCCACATCCCTTGACAAATCCACATTGATTTGTGGCATGTTTGACGATATCGCCAAGGGATTCGCTCAAAATATTTCAAGGTATGTGGCAGGAGTCGGATTGTGGATAATTAGAACAGTCTGCGGGTAACCTTTGTTCTTAAAAATATGTACATTGACCCTGGATAACCACCCAGATGAAACATGGTCTGTGCAGATAATATCAGTGAGAAACTTCATTGAGCACGGTACAGCCTTTCCGTGAAATTCCTTTTATTTTCCAAAAGACACTCCATCCCGTCCTAGGGCTTTTGCGTTTTTCACGGTAGTTATCAATAGGATAACTTCTTCATGGGATGGTCCTGATGTTTGGTGATAAAATTGAAAGTTGACATTAGGGGGCATTTTCTGTCATATAAGTCCCATTCATTCTCTACCTCTAGCGGTGTTGCTTTATATTCTTACTTCAAACCTTTCATTCATTTGTGTCGTACCCAGCCTTGCCCACAGATATGTGACAATATGTGACGTGGCGGTTCACTTTAATATTAATATAAATACTCGCTCACTTACTTCTCCATAAACAAGATCCCATGGGCGCCAGCCTTCAAACTTATGACTTGAAGACGATAGCTGAAAGTTAATATTAATAATAATCATAGGTAATGCGACTCAAATACTCCCACAGGTGGGGCGACAGAACACTAACCATTAAGTACACGCCAACTTGGAAATTAAGGACCATTAATAAGAATTTCAGAAAGTACCAGTTAAAATAACTATTTATTATGATGAAAAACGTGACGGCGTATTTACGAAAACTGAACAAAAGGAAAATTGAATGAAATAATTTAAGAAAATGAACTGCTACGTGGAGACTTGCAGTAATTTACGCCATTAGCTCACCAGACTCTGTTATCTGGACACGTTCGATGTAGCAGCTGATGTTTGATGGGCCTGTCGTACAGGCGTCGTTGTCTCTCGTTGTAGGTACCAGTTCTATTTCTGATTTGTGCATAGCCCACTAATTGGACTACGACTTTCCTAACTTTAACGCGTCCTATGATACTCATTACATAATGTAGCAATGAGCCTTGATTTCAATATCAAAACCACCTTGGGTTACGTTCATGGAGTGAATACACTTGCAATCTTCCATATTACAGAATTGTAGCGTAATTAAATACATGACGAAGATATATCCTGTTCTAGACAAGTCAAAACCGGTCTCTCGTTGACTTTATATCTCGTGATTGAGATAACCAGGTCACATTGAGAGTAATTTTGAGTAGTGTTCTACTCAGATGCGAAGTGAACAATGATAAAACCTTCAGCAGTTAAGACCTTCTCCAATGTCAAGACGTTCTCCGATGTAAAAGAAAGACATTTAGCCCTCCTCCAATGTTCTACCGTATCACATGGTCCAATAAGATCCGATTTTCTATCCCTTCTCATATCCATCGTTGTATATCCATCAACTAGTTTCGTAATGTTCAATCACATAGGTTGAACGTTCGCGGGCAATCGAGCGTCATGTAGCGAACTTCGAAAAGTTGGAGTTAACAAGTTATAACTGTCTCTTCAGAATATGGAGTGGGGTAAGCAATATTGCAAGCTTCATAACGTTATTTTCCTGGTAAATGGCTAAAATTAGCATGTCTTGTCCCGTCATCTGACCTTGGCTACTGGAAATTTACTGCAAGCTCTAAATACGGGTGATGTTGTAATACCTTACTCAAGAATTAGTTCGTTCAGAATACGTTATTGCTGTGATACAAAGAAATGAGATGATAATGTGAAATGGATGACTAAGAAAACCCTCTATATAAACATAATAATTTAAAATGACCTATCATCAATTAAATATACATACATCTTTCCAGTTAATTACACTGTTTGTTAATTTTGTACATATTGTGATGTTCAAAACATTACATATTTCAACATGTCTGCATGCAGATAAATTGAGCTAAATGTTTGGTAATTTTCTTATCCACAGAGACTGCAATGTTGCTGCCTGCCAAACTTTCCAACAGTCGTCGAATGAATGAAACGAACGACATCCGTCGTAATCTCAGACTGAGGTACCCCAAGGATCCCGCTCAACACAAGGAGTAAGTACAATCATAAATCTGTGCTCCAATATGTACAATTCAATTCAAGATTTCAATCATTCTGTAGTAACGAAGACTGAAGTTATCACAAGATAAAAAATCCACAGTTGTAGCCCTTCCTGCAAGCAACTCAATGTTGAAAACATTCTGGGTATATGAGGCACGAATTTTAGGTAAATACAGTTATAATAAAATATGAGAACATACTCTTCATTTATTCCTAAAAATTACAATCCTTTTCTTAATCATCGTTATCTGGTCGATTACATTAGCAAAAAAATGGCGTATGGCTTTTAGTGCCAGGAGTGTCCGAGGACATGTTCGGCTCACTAGGTGCAGGTATTTCGATTTGACTCCCGTAGGCGAATTGCGCGTCGTGATGAAGTTGAAATGATGACGAACACGACACATACACCCATCCCTCGTGCCAGTGGAGTTAACCAATGATGGTTAAATTTCCCGACCCTACCGGGAATCGAACTCCGGACCCCTGTGGCCAAAGGCCAGCACGCTAACAATTAAGCCATGGAGCCGGACGATTGCAATAGCAGTTTGCCTTTCTTTGCCACTACAAGCGCTAATGTGAATCAATGCAGTCTTTTCCTTAAGCCCTTATAACTACGTTCGGTGTGGACTTTTTCAAAACGTCAAAAAAAGGGTGTTGAACCAGGGACAAATTACAGGAATAATTAAGCAAATAAGTTAATTTGGCTAGGATTTGAATAAAAAGAGAACAAGCAAAGAAACAAGCGATTTTAAGCTGATTTTCCGGAACTGTATTTAGACCTAATGTGATTTTCAAAATTTGCTTTTTAGTTTGATTTTACATTTTTCGTATTACGGGGCGACTTCGTATGCTAAGAAATATTTTAAGCATTAAAATTCCTTTGAGAAATTCAAATGATCATAAATTTGGCTATCAGTAAAATGTATGAGGTGATGTTACTTAGCAACCGTGCAGGCTGTGATGTGAAGTATTGATGTGTGGCCGTGACATACAGTTCCACGGCCTGTGCAACTATCAAGGTACTGTTGCTAGGTAACATCGCGTCACACATGTTTTTACATGACACTATTTCGTTACACAAAGGTATATTTATGTCAAAATGCAAATGTGCAGTGCAATCGTGGTCGTGATTGTCTAGCACTGTGAGTCTAACACTGCATGATAAATGTGTCTTTCAACGGAAATATTCAATAAAATTCTAAGTTCGTTAAAATCCTTTAAGAAAAGGCTAGGTAAAGAACTAATGGGGTATTTGCCATCAGGGCTAATGCCCTAAATGCAGATCAGTGATGATTGATGATGATGATGATGATGATGATGGTGATGATAATAATGATTTTCCACGGCAGATGGGCCAGGGATGGCAAAACGTTTCCGACTACCGTGTCGGTTAAGGTCTTGTTTATTGCATTGTACTGTCTTGTGTGTCATTTGTTATTTTCCTTTAAAATCATCATAACAACCTCCCCGATTCCTCATTTGACTTCATTTACATTCCATAATATTATATAAACCCATTCGACTGTGTGTTACATAATATTATTTTTCTAACATCACTGAAAATTACGTTTCAAAAACTGGTAAATTTTAAGAATAAGGTATATTTTATATTAAATAAAATGTGAAACACTTTGGCCACAGAATTCATTATTATGTTAAAACACGCTATGTTGCTTCCTTAATCCGTTACCATCCAGAGTTGTTTTTTTTTTGGTCGAACTTAGCGAGGGATCCCACCCCTACCACCTCAAGGGCAGTGTCCTGGAGCGTGAGACTTTGGGTCGGACGGATACAACTGGGGCGGAGGAACAGTACCTCTCTCAAGTGATCTCACCTGCTATACTGAATAGAAGGCTAATGGGGAATGGAGATATTGGAAGGGATAGACAAGGAAGGGGGAAAGAAGTGGCCGTGGTTTTAAGTTAGGTGCTATCCCGGCATTTGTGTGAAGGAGAATTGGGAATCCACGGAAAACCACTTCGAGGAAGGCTGAAGTGGGAATGGAACTTCCCGTTACTCAGTTGATTACCGTGGCTGAGTGGACCCCGTTCCAGCCCTTGTACAAGTTTCCAGATTTCGTGGCAGAGCCGGGATTCGAACCCGGTCCTCCGCGGGTGGCAGCTAATCACACTAACCACTACACCACAGAGGCGGCACGACCTATCTATTACATATTTAAAAAAGAGTAAAGTATGTTAGTATGTTGTCTGACGAGCCATAGAAGTCGTGTTCGCGTGTCATAGATTCGCTACCCCTGTGTCTAGGCACCAGTCAATATGGCATAAAAATATGCCCAGTATTTCTCGAGTTATGGAAATCTATTCCAGTACCGAGTGCAAAAATTTTACTGTTGCCGAACTTTTAATAGTTGCTAGTTTATTTCTGTTTTAGTTGTTTTGTACGAATACATGGGCTAGAAAAGTGTCCAAACCTGCTCCATTTTTGTAGCCTACAGGCTGAGCTACAAAAAAGGATCAATTTATTTCGTGAACACGCCACGTGTTAACCACGACATGTAGTGTCCGTCTTAATAAAAACTTCCCTCCTCGTAATGTACTTTCAAACTCTGTAATGTGTTTTATAGGCAGCTGGGTTGTGCGACTGCCAGTGGTGGATATTATCCTTCCATTTTCGTCACGAACTTTTTTCTCCTCCTTCGGCAAAACTTTGTGCTGGCTTTAATGCGTAGGAAAGTTGTTGCAAATTTTGTTAGTTTATACGTAGTTCAGAAGAAAAAGAAAGAAATGTTCCTTCTCCATTCTGTCCTCACAGCTTTCTAAATCTGTTTTAATGAACTCGAGTAAAGCGATTTCCTACTGTCAGGAGACATTCAGTAGCAAACATTAAATATTGCAACTGTTTCAACTGCTGTCACTTTTGTACACTACGATCATCCGCAATGAGTTTGTTTTCGAATTGTTCGATTTTTGTTATTTTATATGAAAATTTCCTTTGAATATTCTTCTTTGTATCTGTTCTTTAATTTAATTTATTGAAGTTGTGTATAATGGGTAGAGTCCGGAAGTTTGGACTGTAATAGATTAGAATGCAAACATACTGAAGCAAATAGAAAGTATACTCTACCCGGACAACAGTTCTGCTATGAGGATTGCATAAACAGTAGGATCGCGGACTATTAGAACCCCTACAATTTTTGTTACTCTCGCTGCACTATGAGAGAGCGGGTAGGTGACAGTTTCTACCTGGTAAGTTGGTTTGCTTTCTGACCTATTACAGCCTCAACATCCAGACTCTAATAATTCCTGCTAACACACCATAAACACTTTCATATTCCGATCACTTCAGGTTACAGAACAAAAATTCACAAGAGATGTATACTCTATTTTTACATGTTACGATCACAGAGTTGTTCACAGAGTTCACATACGTTTTTGCTATTGGAGTAGTGAAAGCACCTGTTTTTTTCTCAGATTTCGATAGTATTCATGTACTGCCAACGAGTTCACAAGATATCAAAGTTCCTAATTATTGTCGGACCATGATCTGTTCAAACATCGTGTGGAAACTGGGCAAGATCTTACATCTCTCTCTTTCGTGCAGTAATCTTTGCCGGTTTTCCGTGCAAGACAGAGTAATCTTCAGTAGCAGGTCTTCTATAAAGAAAGGATATTTGGCTAGTTCATAGGCTAATCTCGGTCTTGTATATTTTGATATACCTAAGGCGGCTTTCACATAGCGTGACTGCTTCCAGTGTCCTTAGACCCTATACGCTGAGCTTTTCCAATACGATGTCTATTCCAAGTGTGCCCATCGGAACTATTTTAGAATCTAATAATGTCATGGAGTTTGTTCTTTATAATATTACTGTCTATAAAGCAGGATGTCTGTCTGTCCGGCTTTTATACAAATCCATACCGTTCCACCAATCTAAACCAAATTTTTTAACAATTAATTTTTTTGAAACCTGCGGGTAATATATTAATATTTGTAGAAACTTGCTGGGTTATCTGATAAGGATATGAAGTCCGTACCCTTGTGTATTAATCTGAACAAGGAGTCATAAATATGAAGGTAATTATAAACCAAATGCCAGTTATAAGCATGCATTATATCGCTTTACAGTAATCTGAATGCTTATTTTTTCCCCCATACAGGGCGATGCTGTGAGGTTACAACTGTGCCTGGCATGTTACTTGTCCACAAAGTACCGTGCGTGTGTGTGTGTGTGTGTGTATTGGAGTTAACACAGGGAATTAGCTACGGTCTTGTAGTTCCATGTTGCGGCTGAAATATTACAAACCGTTTCACTGCCCACGCACTGTGAAGTCGCCGGCCAGTTAATTGTTCTTGCAGTTACTACTCCTTTTTGAAGCATCAAAGTGGAAACTGATATACAGTTTGCAAGGGCATGATTGTTTGTCACTGTGACATATTTCAATAACAAGTCTGTTTAACGACTGACTCTATCCTCAAAGCTAAAACTGAACCATCATAAAAAATTAAATATTTAAATTGAACACACAATCATAACAGTATTTGATCGCTTCTAATTAAATGTAGGAGAACACTGTCAATTTGAAAATGGTAAAATAGCAAGTTATATAATCACTGAGACATATCGTATATGAAGATAAAGTTTATGACTTTTTGTTGACTAAAAATTGTCTTTAATATAGTAGTGAGAAATAATTAAATGCACATTCTAAGGACGAAACTTACAATAGTAAACATTGAGAATAAACACAAGGTTCCTACTTGTGTCTGATGTTATTTTTATTATTCTAGTTTCTTTCAGAATTACCCAACAAATACACACACACACACAATTCTAATCAACCACGAATGGGATACACTTACTAATTAACAAGTCTCTCTTCCTTACGGCACAGCAGGCGGTCCGGCCCGTTGCTATACCTGCGGAAGGCTAATGCTTACTTGCACTTCCCCAGGTAGGTCACCTCATACAACAGCTGTTTGTAGACCGCTGGATTTGAACTGAGTTTTACGGGCTAAACAATACAGGATGATGACAATTCCTTGGTTCGACTCCAGAGACAGTCCAGTAAATCACAGAGTCATATGAAGTGAAGTGCTAAGCAGCAATAGCTCAACAGTATTCAACAGCAGGACGATACTCACAACAGCGAACATTAGAATAGCGGCGATCCTCATTCCACAGAAATACACAAACACACAGTACTCTAAGGTAGAACACTGTCTTCCGTCCCGTCCTCTCCATCCCAGCTATTCACTGGACTCTCCGACACCACAACCACAGCTCCACGTTCAGACCTCGATGGGACACCAGCGACAGCCAACACCTCGAACATACTGAGTCTCACACTGACTCCACGAGGGAGTTCAACATTGTCCCGAAGTCCAGCACCAACTCTGACTCCACCACGGAGCCCAACAATCTCTGAGTGTCCGCGGCTATCCCTCCTTTTTATAGCTCGGGTGATGGGGGCCGGAAAATTCGCGAGGTGGCTACAGGCGGAACATTCCCGTTGTATGTCCCACACACTCACAAGCAAGCCAGCCGACGAGAACAATGCACAGAAAGGCCAGCCATGCCCTCCGGGCCGGCTGGGAGCTCGCCGGTCGGCTGACTCATTGCTCCCGCCAAGGAAGTACCGAAATGAGCTAACACAGGCCTCGCATGTAACAATTTATACGTATATGAGATCTGATTGGGTAGTGTCCGAATGATACAGGTGGCAAAGGCAAGTTCATTCTTATCACTAGCTTCAGTTAATTACAAAAATACATATTCCAGTATAAATAGCACAATCACCCAGTGGGCTGTTGTCCGACTCCTTGGCTGAATGGTCAGCATTGAGGCCTTCGGTTCAGAGGGTCCCTGTTTCGATTCCCGGCCGGGTCTGATTAATTCTTCTGGATCTGGAACTGGGTGTTTTTCCCAACACTTTCCTCCTCATACTCAGATACTACACTGCCAACCACCACAGAAACACGCAATAGTGATTACGTCCCTCCAAATAGTGTTGGCGCCAGGAAGGGCATCTGGCATTAAAACAGGGCTAAATTGACATGTGCCACGTAGTTCGCACCCGCGACCCTTCGGGTGTGGGAAAAGCTGTAGATGAAGGCCCATTCGGCTGTTGATCATGATGATCTAATAATTTGCACGAAGCCACGATTTTTATTTTACCTCTTCCAATTTTGTAGCCGAATCTACCGAACTCCTTGGTTACTTGCTCGTCCTCATTCGCCTCATTTAAAGCCGATTTCTAAACTTGTCTTAATCCAACTGGTTGAGTTGCTCAAAGTTCAGAATAGTGGTTCTCTGAGCACTAAGTGACGGATTGGATCCACGTCCAATCTGTTGCTAATTGAAATATGACAAAATCTCCGTTTTGATAGATTTAATATTGTGGGATTAATTTTTCAGCATCTCGGCGTTTTAGACAATACAAAATGTGCTGGGATGAGTGGCTAAGACGGTTGAGGCGCTGGCGTTCTTAATCCAACTTCGCAGGTTCGATCCTGGCTCAGTCAAGTGGTATGTGTCAGCCTCATGTTGGTAGATTTACTGGCAAGTAAATGAAATACTGCGGGATTAAATTCCGGCACCTCGGCGTCTCCGAAAACCGTGAAAGTAGTAAGTGGGACATAAAGCTAATAACAGTATTATTTATAGAAAAAATAGTGAGACGTATAAAATGATTACGGTTGTATTCAGTATATTCTTACCTAAGCAAGCTTTTATCCCTGTATCACAAAACAATCCCGCCATTGTTACCACGTGTTCAAGGGCGTAAAGCTGTGAGCTTGTATTCGGGAGATAGTTCGAACCCACTGTCGGCAGCCCTGAAAATGGTTTCTCATTTTCTCACCAGGCAAATGCTGGGACTGTACCTTAATTAAGACCATAGCCGCTTTTTTCCAACTCCAAGCCCTTTCCTATCCCATCGTCGTCATACAACTTATCTGTGTCAGAGCGACGTAAAGCAAATTGTGGGAGAAAAAATGTTAGCACCTGTTGGTATCGTTAATCATTCTCGTAAAATTCATTTATTATTCAGCTGTTTATTTCAGGTTAATAGGTAAGGCTAAGCTGGCAGCACGCTGGCCTCTCATTGCTGGGTTCCATGGTTCAAATCCTGGTCAATCCATGTGAGATTTTTGCTTCATAAGGCGGAGATGGAACAGCTTTTGTCAGGGTACTCCGGTTATCTCTATCATCTTTCATTCCCGCAACACTCTTCAATAACATTTCATCTTTCACTCATTGTTTACTGCCCCGGAGGCGTGCGAAAGGCTTCGACAGCTGGCACAGGCAGTAAATTATGTGCAGAAACCAGGGCCATTATTTCCAGTACGCTTCCTTATTTCGAGTTATCGCTCACTTTATTTGCCAGTTCATTGTCTCGTCTTTCTGATACCTTGATTTGACACTTTTCCTTCCTCCTCCTTCTTGTTATTCTTCATGATGATATGTTTCGTTGAAGCAAGGAACAACCCTGTATTACGGAAACAGAATGCTTGTGAAATGAAACGAAACTAAAAAGAGTTAGGCTTCATATCCTTCGCTAGAATTAATGACCATTCTCTACGTCGTAGTCATTTCCGTCTGCTTTTAACTGTAATGGAGTTGCTAGAACACGCTTATCCTCTTTCACTTAAGGCCACGACAAAGCGTTCGCGTGTTTGTCTTCAGTGACACAAATCCGCCTTGACAAGTCAGTGATACAAGCACATGAAATGGATTCCCAGACAAAAATATATTCCAGAACACTATAAAAAATAAACATCCGTTTATGACAGTAAGCTTTATAATAATAATAATAATCTTTTTTTGGTTTGATTTGTTATCATTAGGTCACGAATATTTAGGCAGTAATAGATTAGAATGCAAACTAATTTCGCCAGTAATAAGTGTTGGGCAGTCAGCTCTTCGGGAAAGTAATGAGAGGTTTATGACGTCTAGAGCAAACATTTTTGTCTCTGAGACCTCCGGAGTATGTTCAAGGATAACACTACATTCAGTAAACAAAATAAAACCAGAATTTTCTAATGATATCTTGTTTTATTTTATTCGTAAAATTCAGGACTAATATTTACTTTTATTGAAAGTTTCTTTTATCTTCATTTATACGAGGGTTGGAACTTAAATAGTGGCAACACTGCTGTGGAGACGCTTTTCAACGGAATCTAAGATTGTCGCTGATAGCATACGTTGCTTACATACCTACCTTACCTCAGAGCAAATGGACTCGCCCTTCCCACATCAACTGCGTGCGCACAAGCGAGAGAAACACAGTCACTTGTGAGCTAGCGATAACGTTGTCACTATGTTTTCCAAACAGGAACAGCGGAGTTGAACCAAGATTGAATGTGCCGGACGTCGTACATCACGACAGTGTCATCGAGGTCTTCACGAGGCTTGCGGGGAATCTGCATTGCCTTACAGAACAGGGGCACGTCGGCAAACTGTGGCGGACATTCACCGGGAAGGTCGTCCTACGACCGTCAGTGAAGAAGAAGTGCATGGTCTTTCCGCTTTACTGGACAGTGATCGAAACCAGACGATTCGTGAGCTCAGAGCTGTTGCGGAGATTCGACAGGCAGTAGACCGCTCCATTCGCACCATCAACAGAAAAGGCTCTGCTAAAGATATACTACGACTTCCACATCACTGGCAATGCGTTATACACAACGCTGGTGATTACATTGAAGGACAGTAAAATTTGCTAACATGTAACTCTTTTGTATCTGTTGTAAATAAATAGTTGTCAATATTTAAGTTCCAACCGTCGTATAAAGATACCTCATAAATGCACAGAAATTATGAAACAGTGTGATACTCGGCTAATAATTACAACAGTGTGGATCCGGTAACTTACTTGAGGAAATTCACTTGGCACGGTTGTTGGATCAATGCGACGGATCGTGTGCTGTTTTCCAAAGACCAAGCGCTTTAGAACCGTAGTCACTCGAACCGAAGATCAGCCACTACATTCGCTCTGTCTCTGTAGGTACACTCACACAGGTATGCTGCCATGAAAGGCATTATACGCAGTATTTCCTTCCAAGAAAATGTAGTGTATAAGGTATGTCACGGACCCAAACGTCGATCAGAGACGTGCAATTGTGATACATTCATGGAAATCCTGGAGCTAAACATGCCACTCCATCTTATTCACCACCCATATCGTACTTCAAATTACTTTCAATTTCTCCCCTCCAAGATACTTCGATTAGTTTACCTTCCTCAAGGGAGAGCAGTTCATGTTCAGTTTAAAAGAAAGGATTTCTGATCCACGAGATTTTCTCAACCAGAGGAGGAAAATATGGTCTGAGTGTGGATACTAGCAATTACATAACTTACACTGCTTTCTAGCATTTCTTCTTTTTTTCGCTGATGACTTGTACCATCTATCGGCCAAGTCATGAGTTACATTATACTGTATGTAAGTTATGTAATAGTGAAGACATAATCCCCAAATTTTCGAGAGCAAGCCAATAAGTATCTGCAATTTTTCTTTAATTATCTTTAGGTTGGCTCTATGACGTTGTGTGCTCACCAGCCGCTAGATGGCACCGTTGTCTACGTCTATGGTAGGTTTCAGCGCTACCAGAGCAGTACAACTCGCGTTGTGGCCACGTAAACAATTTCGCGCCACTGTCTGTTTGCACGAAGGAAGAACAGCATTCTGTAATCCGTTTTTTTTTTTTTTTGGTGGTCTGACGGTGTACCAGGATCATATCACGCACTTGTTCAATATTAGCATCAGTTACGGTTGCGTATGGACGCCCGGATCTTTCCTCACCTTTCATGCTCGTGTGACTCCTTTCGAACTGTTGAATCCACTGGTAAACACTTCTCTAAGGCAAAACATTGTCCGCGCATTGTGCTGAAAGTCTTCCATGAATTTCCGTCCCTGGTACATACTTAGACCGCAAAAAACGGATTACGGAACGATGTCCTTCCTTGGTGCAAACAGAGGGTAGTACGGCCATCTTTACGTCGGAACAGCGCAAGCTGTACTGATCTGATAACGCAACGCTGAAACCTACCACGGATGTAGTTAACAGTGCCATCTAGCGGCTGATGAGCACAACGCTATAGAGCCAACCTAAAGACAATTAGAGCAACATTACAGATACTTACTGACTTACCTACGTGGTATAATAGTCTATATATTGTGTGTCTATAACAACATTTCACTCCTCAAATTCTTACAACTTACATTATTAATGAGGTTCCTTGGATTTTCGTTGCGGTTCGCTGACCACAGTTTGGTTAATGACTTGATCTAGGGGTTATGTTTATGCAATTCTCACAGCGGAACTGTTGTCCGGGCTAGCATATACTTGCTACTCGCTTCTTTCTAACCCGTAAATGCCTTTACACACGGGCTCTAGCATAATACATGTAGAAAAGAAATACAGTTACGATCGTAATTTTTGACTTATATTTGTTCTCCAGTAGACGTTTCAATACTTTGTACTCTTGAGACTGACTTCAGGACGACAAAGGTGAGTAATTTATAACGGCGGAGGGAAAGAGAATGATCCTGTTTTTACTACACCCTCGCACATTTCTTTGCACTAAACACGGTGAGGAATATGGACGGAGTGAAGGGGGTTGGGTTATACAGCCATTGTAGTAATTTTCAGCTTTATGACGGAATAACCTTTCTTGTGATGTTAACTGCCACCATTAGTTTTACCAGCTTCACAACGTTTACACAAGAAGGATTATCCTTAATGTTCTGTAATTTTTGCTACATTTAACCCTGAGTAGACGAATGCATCTGTGCCTAGCACTGCAACAAAAACTTCGAAGTAATAACCACTATTTCACGATGCTCTTGTGGTGTCATTTGCACCTTTCTTTGTCTATTAATTAACTTTTCATTATGATGAATTATAACTGTCGTCCCCTGTACAATAATAACGGAAATCACGATCTCTGGTACATCAGAACAGGCCACAATGTTTTGAACTCCCCAGAAATATTTTGTCTACAAGATCAGAACAAACTGTGGCCGAAGTGGAGATTTAATTTACAAATGGCAGGAAATTCTTTTTATTGCATGTAACTGTGGTACTGAAATGTAAACTGTTCACCGCATTATCCAAGATTTCCCAGTAACAGCCTTCTCAGGGGATCCATCTGAGTTCTTTCTGGCTACAACAAACTGCGTTAATTATATAAAATATGGTTATTGTGACTCTTTCTGTGTTCAGTATTATAAATAATTATTCTGTGAAGTTACAACCTGTGACAATAAAGTTCGGTGAATTAAGTCAGAATGGTCGATCCGGCAACACTGGCGGCACGCAACGCTAGACCTGCGTAGCAGCAGGTTTTGACCACCTGCTCTCAACATTGTTCAGTTGAGCATCGTGTGTGTGCCGTGTAAGATCTGTTTGACACAGTGCGTGTTTAGTGCGTTGGTTCTTAACTGCGAACAGGAACATGAACGACCAAAGGTCAATGTACAGTTTTTTTAAGCTTGGCAAGACATCGAAAGAAACGCATGCGATGCTGGTACGTGTTTATGAAGATCAGGCACTGTTTAAGAGTGGTTCGCCCGTTTTTGAGGAGGCCGGGAAAGTGTTTCTGAAAACCCTCGGAGGGGAAGACCGGCGACCCTGAAACGAAACGCCAAAGCACGGAATGGCGTACTCCGGGATCCCCTCGTCGGAAAATGGTCAGAGCCGAAAAATCACGCATCAAAGCGATGCTCATCACCTTTTCAGATAATCAAGTCATTATCCACAAGGAATTTCTACCTGAGGGATCGACGTTGAATGCTGCACGGTACATTGAAATTTTGACCCGTTTCATGAAACGTCTACGTGGGTTACGACCCCAGTACGCACAACAATGTTCATGGTATTTGTCCATGACAACACTCGCCCACACACCGCCAACATCGTCAAACAGTTCATGGCAAAGAAGGGGGTGGTGCAACTTGAACATCCCCCATACACACCATATCTCAATCCTCCAGACTTCTTCCTATTCCTACGACTCAAACTCGCTTTGAAAGGAAAGAAATTTGACAATATTCTTGACACCCAACGAAACATGACGAGGCTTTTGAACGCCATCCCAAAGGAATCATTCTTGCAAAGTTTCCAGGACATGTATCGCCGATGTCAGCAGTGCATAGTTATGGGAGGGGACTATTTCGAAGGACAGTAAAGTCACTGTCGTGCACTGTTCATCTATGTTCATAGTACATGACTATTCACTGAACTTTATTGTCACAGGCTGTATGTTTCACTCTTATTACATTGTATATATATTGTGATATGGTTTTTTAACCATACGCTAAACCTATACTTCTGTGTTAATATACAAGGTTATTTAAAATTGTGGTTTCATAAAATCATAACACACATTGCAATTGACGTAGGAAAACGTATCTTGTTTTATTGTGTAACTCATAAAGATTTTCTTAAGTACATTACAGATGCTGAATATGTGCGGCTTTTCTCACTAAACACATCTACTCGATAGTTCATCTCTTCCCATGCACATCCCAACATGTCCACGGTGATATTTAGGAAGGCGGCTCAGATGCGCTGCTTCATTTCCAGAATATTCACCGGTAGAGGAGGAACAAACACTTGATCTTTAACGGATACCCAGATGAAGAATTAACACAGTGTTAAATCCGGTAAAAATGGTGGCCAGGGTAAGTTCATCTGATCAGAATACGTTCCACATCCGATCGATGATAGTTCTTGGATTAAAAGCGCTCTGACCTCCCTGTGGAAATAAGGTGGTGTACCATCTTGTTGCAGCACGTAATCGTCCTGTCGTCACGCAACTGGGGTAACAGCCATTCTCTAAGCATGTCCAGGTATGACTGTTCATTGAAGAAGAACGACATTCACCTTCGCACATGTTCCATATAACAATGGCGGGTTTGTTGCTCCCCAAACCCGAACCTTTTGCTGATTCACCTTTCAACTCACATTGAAGGTCGCTTAAAACTAGTCTGTCATGAAAACCATCATCTTCTTCACAACGTTATTTCATTGCGATGCAACAATTCGAATGTAGGACTGTGTCATTACCTGTTAAAGCTTGACACAACTGTAAACGAAGTGGCTTTATCTTCAGGCACATTCGTAAAACCCGCCATGGTGTGAGAGACTGAGATTTTGGCAATATAACGGCTAATCCCATGAACTACTGGACCGATTTTGAAATTTATACCACCATTTGCATGATATCACCATTCCGGGTAACATAGGCTATGTATCATCCCGAAATATTAATGAGTTCCCATTGGAACTATGATTGGCAGATAGGCGAAATATCGAATTCGTCGAACAATGATGGGTCACAGCTCATTTTAAGCAACACGACGCGAGAATCAAAATTTTGATACCGTTTTAGGGATATTGACATCACATTCCCATGTTGTAGGAATCTGATGAAGAACCAGCCGTAACCATGACAACGACAGCTCAAGGACTCTGCAGTAGAATACAGGCCTGGTGTTTGAAGTAGGCACGTACGAGAGTATAGGCAAGGCCAAGGAGCGACTGTTAAACGCATAGCTGTCGTTAACCTGCGAGATGCTTAAAACATGTTTTGGTATATTTTGGCACTTGCTTTATCCTTGATCACCGGGTCTAGTTTCCTTCCGTGCAAAAACTACTTGACGGACCGTGCTCAAATTTTCCAATCATACAGCTGGAACTCTTGGCTAATTATAGTGTATCTTAAGGGGGGCCTGCAGGAAAAGAAAATGTGAAGCAAGTCGAAGGAAAACGTACGCCTGGGACCCATAAAATTAAATAAGCTGCCTGAACGGTTAGTCCTATGGTGCAGAGCAGGTGAACTTAAATATGAATTTTCTTCGTAACTCTAATAACACAACAGTAAAAGTCCTCTCAGTTTTAATTACTGCGTTGATAGAGTGAAAATTCCTTTTGGAGATCAATGTAAGTTCCTAGGTGTTAATATAAGGAAAGATCTCCATTGGGGTAATCACATAAATGCGATTGGAAATAAAGGGTAACAGATCTCTGCACATTATTATGAGGATATTTAGAGGTTGTAGTAAAGATGTGAAGTAGAGGGCATATTTATTTTCTGGTAAGACCCCAACTAGGGTATGGTTCCAGTGTTTGGGACTCTCACCAGGATTACTTCATTCAAGAACTGGAAACAGTCCAAAGAAAAGCAGCTCGATTTGTAATGGGTGATTTCCGACAAAAGAGTAGCGTTACAAAAATGTTGCGAAGTTTCAGCTGGGAAGACTTGGGAGAAAGGAGACGAGCTACTCGACTAAGTGGTATGTTCCAAACTGTCAGTGGAAAGATGGCATGGAAATTACTTTAGTAGATGAATAAGTTTGAGTGGTGTCTTTAAAAGTAGGAAGGAACACAATATGAAGATAACGTTGGAATTCAAGAGGACTGGTGGTGGTGGTGGTGATTATTGTTTTAAGAGGAAGTACAACAAGGCAACCATCCTCTATATAACACTAAACAGAGGGAGAAATGGAAGAGAACCGACACTTCGATAAATGAAGGTATCGGCCAAAGGAAGACAAGGGCCACGAAGGGCATGAAAATGAAAGACTTCGTCGGGGTCGGAAAAAAACAAGAGTTGACCAAGGGAGGCCGGATAGGATAGATGAAAGTGAGGAGCCTGGCACAAGTAAGTGGAAGCAATGCCAGGACTCAGCTAAGGGCCCCGTGGTCGCCAACCCACAATCCATAGTTCAGAGCCCCTGAGGCTCTTTTTAGTCGCCTTTTACGACAGCCAGGGGATACCGTGGGTGTTATTCTACCGCCCCCACCCACAGGGGTATTCAAGAGGACTAACTGGGGCAAATATTCGTTTATAGGAAGGGGAGTTAGAGATTGGCATAACTTACAAAGGGAGATGTTCAATAATTTTACATTTTCTTTGCAATCATGTAAGAAATGGCTAGGGAATCTGCCACCTGGATGACTGCCCTAAGTGCATATCAGTAGTGACTGATTGAATATGTACGTTATCCAACTGTCCATTTATCTATACTTCTATATCTATACTAAAAATAAATAGAGATTGTGAATTTTTTAAATATGTAACAAGTAGTCTCAGAAACTACCGGACTGAGGATCGATTTTGAAATTTTTTCACCATTTGAATGAATAACGTTTCGGGTAAAATAGGCTATGCATCATCCCGGAATATCAGAGTGTTTATCGGGAAAGCCAAAGAGCCATGCAGTTTGATTAAATCTTACAACGTGTAGGCCACTTCATATACAATGTAGAATTCCGTATTGAAGCACAGGTACGTCACCTGGTAAATAATGAAACAACAAAAAATTTTCTTTAGCTTATCCCACTTATTTTTGGTGTCTCTGGGGCCACTCGGGCTCATTTTTATGTTTCTTTTCCACAGTGATTTAACGTACCACTAGCACACGAAGGGAAAAGGGCTAGGATTGGGAAGGAAGAGGCCATAGCATTAAGTAAGTCTCATTTGCCTGGTGTGAATAATGGATTCCACGCAAAACCATCTTCAGGGTTGCCCCCGGTGGGATTCAAACCCACCGTTTCCCGACCCTGACCCCGATGGGGGAGGGGGGGATGTTATGGCCGGATATCCTTCCTGATTTGAATTTACATACTTGAAGAGATATTTTTCCGAGCTGTGTTTTCACTGGCTGTCCATGTACCATAGTGAGTTTTCTTGTATGCCATCTGGAGTCCTGTTCTGCATGCAATTTCGTGGAGTTTTTCAGTTAATGCAGTCACTTCGGATAATGAACGGCTCATGGAGTCAATAAGGGAACGACGACTGAAGCTCTACGGACATCTGTTCAGGATGGATGCAACCCGACCCTAACGAAGCAGATTTTTAATGTGTTGGACAACAGACCTAACGTCTCGGATAAATGGTTCAAGTAAGTAAGGAAGGACTTGAAGAGCATGGGACCGACTCAGGGGGGACATTTCTAACCGATCAAAACACAGATCAGTCATCCCAAGGGATTCCACGATGAGCAAAAGTAGAACAGCGGCAGAAGAGGGGAGAGAAAGAACGCAACGTCTTTGAGCTGCAAAAAAGGCTTCCAAAAATGCCTTATAGTTACTTGACGTGGTCTCTAATGGCCCTAAACGAAGAGAGAGAGAAAGAGAGAGAACCAGACCACTAAGCCATCAGCAAAGGCCAAACACCGTTTAATAAGTTTGTTTTCACGTCGTCTACCAAGAATTATTCCTTTAGTTTCTTTTTCCCAAGTCCTAATCACTTTCTCGAAAATATTATTATTATTATTATTATTATTATTATTATTATTATTATTATTATTATTATTATTATTATTATAATATATTGCGAATGAGCCCATTAGGACTACGCGAAGTACTTAGGGACAGGCATTTGCCTTTCTTTGTGCCCACACTTCCTTCATTCGTTTGCTGTGTGCTTCTTTTCTCTTTTTAGACCATGTTGTTCCGGTCTTCTTCTTTGGTTTTTCCTCTTGGTCAACTTGCCACTTATGAACTTTGGTTCTGAAGATAACCCGGCTTTGGATGTCTTCAGGTGTAATTCCTGCCAGTTTGAGATCTGTTTTAATTTCGCCAATCCATTTTATTGTGTCCGTTTTAGCTTTACTTCGGTTTTCATAAAATAATAATAATAATAATAATAATAATAATAATAATAATAATAATAATAATAATAATAATTATTATTATTATTATTATTATTATTATTATTATTATTATTATCATTATTTCCACCTCTGTAGCGTAACGGTTAGCACAATTAGCTGCCGTCCGCGGTGACCCGTGTTCGATTTCTGGTACTTGCAGATATTTAAGAATGGCTGGAGGACTGGTATGTGGTTAAAATGGTACGTGCCTCCATTAGCGGTGTTTCTGAATAGAGGTGCTCAACCTAGGGACGATGACATGAGCTTACTTTTTATTACTAAGGGGTATCGTAAACCCACAGTATTTTTTCCACGTTTGCTTGAGTTTTCTCCCTGCGTTCCAGAACTACCTTGGAACATACAAACATCCATTTTTATATATTATTTATTATTATGATTATTATCATTTAATATTAGTTCAGTTTCAACCACCTATGGGTTGTGATTACATCATTAAGTTCTCTTTCGCTAGAACCCCTTTATCTGTCAGTTTACTCGAGATCGTTCCTTTGCTGAGAATACTCTGTTCTTTCTCTTTTCCTCATCGGATACATCCTTCACCTGCGCTACATTTCTTCTGATGACTTCTCTGTTTGACATGTCTGCTACTCTGATTCTACACATTTCTAGTTCCCGTTGGACTTTTACCCATGGGACTTGCGTTTTCCTGTTTTTCTAGAAAGTGAAAACCTTGTTTGTAAGCGTTTCTGGTTCCATTCTTTAACATGTCCGTGGAAATCCAATCTCGTTTTCTTGATTGTGCCAGTAATATTTTCAAATCTTTTGTGTAGTTATTTGTTTAGTCTCAAGTGCAAATTTGTTAATATCTCATTATGCGTGATCGTTCTGAAAATCGTATCTAGCTCCCGTTGCTGTAGCTAAACAGCATGTTAACACGTGTGAAATGACGGGTGAGTAACCTTCTGTAACATCGTTACCTACCTACACGTGAAATGGAAATGGGCGCGGTACACGGAACTGCATCAAGATGCTTGCCACAAGATGACGTCATGTTCTGGAGAAGAAAGCGTGATTACCAGCTGGCTTCGCTTGCCTCCAGAGTGTGTGCTGTTTAATTAGTATAACCACAGGAGGCTTTGCCAATGAACTCATGCCTTGTGTCGAATCGGAATGGGTGGTGCTTGCTCATGGCGGCACGGCAGGAAGTTCAAGATGAACACCTGGGTTTCCTTTGAGATATTACATTGATTATTTTTTGTAATATTGGTATACTCATATTGAGTATGCGTACAGCAAACGCCCAATGTTCATCAGCCGCGGAGACTTTTCCAGTAAGGGCGAGAGTTCCTCAGGGTTCAGCATTAAGCCCTTTGTTGTTCAAAAGTGTAATGGATGTGCTGACAGAGGCAGAAAAGAATCACCATCGGAGATTATCTTTGCCGATGGTGTAGGTGTAGCGTAGCGTAGCGTACCTGCCTCTTACGCGGATGCACCGCGTTCGACTCCAGGCCAGGTCGGGGAATTTTATCTTTATGTGAAGATTGGTTGGAGGTCCATTCAGCCTACAACTTATTTCACGGTGAGATAGCGACCCAAGAATAATGGTCAAGAGAATCCGTAGTGTCGACCACACGACAAATCGTAATCTGCAGGACTTCAGACCGAGCAGCAGTCGCTTGGTAGGCCAAGGCTCTTTGGAACTCTTGTGCCATGGGGTTTGGATGGTGGTATGAGAGCGCTCAGTGCCGGCCCCGTGGTGTAAGGGTAGCGTGCCTGCCTCTAAACCAGAAGCCCCGGGTTCGTTTCCTGGCCAGGTCAGGGATTTTTACCTGGATCTGATGGCTGGTTCGAGGTTCATTCAACCTACGTGATTAGAATATAGGAGCTACCTGACGGTGAGATAGCGGCCCCGGTATAGAAATAAATAAAAAACGGTCGAGAGGATTCGTCGTGCTGACCACACGACACCTTGTAATCTGCAGGCCTTTGAGCTGAGCAGCGGTCGCTTGGTAGGCCAAGGCTCTTCGGAACTCTTGTGCCATGAGGTTTGGAAGGCGGTATGAGAGCGCTCAGTGCCACCCCCGTTGTGTAGAGGTAGCGTGACTGCCTCTTATCTGGAGGCCCCGGTTCGATTGCCGGATAGGTCAGGGATTTTTACCTCGATCTGAGGGCTGGTTCGAGGTCCACTCAGCCTACGTGATTAGAATTGAGGAGCTATCTGACGGTGAGATAGCAGCCCCGGTCTACAAAACCTAGAAAAAGGCCGAGAGGATTCTTCGTGCTAACCACACGACACCTCGTAATCTGCAGGCCTTCAGACCGAGCAGCGGTCGCTTGGTAGGCCAAGGCCCTTCCGGGCTGTAATGCCATGGGGAAAATGGGGGAATGAGAGCGGTCGAAGGAAAAACAGAGATTAGGCTATATAGAGAGCGAAACATGAACAACAAGAGGTGACATTCTTTTTAAATACCGTACTGTAAATTAGCTCTACCAAAAATGACAAAGGGAATCTCAAGCAGAATTCAGTCTGGCTGGAATGCTTGGAGAACGGTTTCCAGAGTGCTGTGCGTCAAGAGTATTCCAACCAAATTGAAAGGGAAAATACACCAGACCAGTACGTATAAATTGGTGGACTGACAAGCAGAGACGGAAACAGTTAGGTGTGGTTGAACTGAGCAGGAAAAATTAGAGAAACAAATTTTATGTGGTTCAGTAATGTTAAGAGGAGGACAGGGGGGGGGGTTATGTAGGAAGGAGTGCACTGGAAATGGCTGTGCCCGATAAGAGTAGACAGGAAAATCAGAAAGGAAGATGATTGGATTGTACAAAGGAGGATACGACAGAATTGAACGTACAGGATAACTTAATCGGAGACGGGAACAATTTGAAGGAGGTGAATTCGCACCAGCGGTCTCACTTAGTGTGGGGATAATAAAGCTGAAGAAGTACGCAATATTGTTCCGGTCAGTCAAACTGCAAAAATAAAAAAGGTAAAGAAGGTCCACAGCCCTTCAGGCAAACAATTCAATGTTGAAAACTTCCTATGGATATGAGCAACGAATTTTAGGTAAATAAAATATAATGAAGTATGAGAATATATTCTTTATTTATTCCTAAAAATGACAATCCTTTGGTTAGTCATCGTTATCCGGTCGATTAGATTAGCAGTTTACCTTTTTCTACCACTACGAGCGCTAATGTGAGTCAGTGCAGAGTTTCAGACAAGCCTTTATAACTACATTCAGTGTGGATATTTTTTCAAAAATAAAAAAAATTGCCTGAGGGTACTCATCCAAGGAACACATTGCCGAAATAATTATCTAAATAAGTTAACTTGGCTAGGATTTTTTGAAAAAAAGGAGACGAGTAAAGAAAGACGGACGCGATTTTAGGCTGTTTTTCCGGAAATCCATTTCGGCCGGAAGTGATTTTCGAAATTTGCTTTTTTAGTCACATAATTTGAAAAGTTTCCGGGCCTTTGAGTCCTTCAGTTTTCGGCACAATTGAGAAAATTGCTTAATTCTATGTTTTTCATAGTATGGGGCCCCTAATTTGTATGCTAGGAAATCTTTTCAATATTGATAAAAGAAGAATGTAGTTGTACCAACTACAATAAATGTGATACTCTTACTTTCTGAGTGAAGGTAAATGGAAAATTAATCAGGATGATAAAGTTTGTGGATGATCAGGCAATAGTTTTAGGAAATCTATTTCTTTTTGCTGGCCATGTTTAACAGAATTATTGTAAACACAATACAGAAATATGGTATGAAATTCTCAAAGTTCAAATTCGTGGTCATTTCGCAGACAACAAAGAAATCGTGCTTGAAGATAAACTATAGCCTTCTCTTACTTAGGCCAGCAAATAACTGAGGACGGAAGAAGTAAACTGAGATCAAGAGCTGAATTACACAAGGTAAGATTGCTTTTATACAGAAGAGCAGAAGCTCAGTCTCCTCCTCTGTATGATAATCTGCGTGGATTTGTCTGGACAGTTCTACTGTATGCTTCAAAAATCTGGACGATGAACAACCTAAAACGGTCGAACGACAGACATTTGTAACAATATTTACTGAGACAGTAGTGATAATAGTTTTAAGGAAGAATACTGCATTACTAAAGGCCGAATTTTTATGCAGTAACAGGTTAAATTGCAAACTACAGTTTGATTAGTAGGAAGTGTCGGCCACCCGCTCTTCCATAATGTAGCAAGAGTAACATAAATTGTAGGGGTGCTGATGGGCCATACCCCTAATATTTTTGCAAACACCAAAGCATAGTCGTTGTAAAGGTAGGCTATACTTGCTACTCGCTTCAGTAAATTTGCATTCTAACCTATTAATGCATAAAAATCCGGGCTCTATGCATTACGCTCATGTAATTTTGGTTGCTTTGGCTGGCTTGTTGGATTCCACGCATTCAGTATTAATTCGAAGACTCAAGGTGAACTCGATACCTGGACGGCGCCACAGAAACGAAGTAGAAAACACACGAAAACCTGTTTATATATTTTTCGTCGTGTTTCCTTCTTCTTGTCATTACTGTGGCAGTAGTTTCTCCTTCTTCTTTTAGTATAAGATTCTTGTTTTGTATGCCGTTTCCAGTCACATTCCACCCATTTGTTAAATAAAAGTTCGGCCTCTTAGTTGAATGATCAGCATCATGACTTTTCATCACGGTGGTCTCGAGTTCAAATCCAGGCGGGGCTGCGAATTTTTGACAAGGTCATTGGTTGTTCGTAATAAATAAATAAATAAATAAATAAATAAATAACATAAAATAAGTAAAGAGAAGAATATAGCATAGCGTAATCATGAAGAAGAAGAAAGGAAAAAACGGAAGAGGAAACAACAAGGAAGGATGAATTGAAATTGTCACGTGGTCGCTAGCATTCTTCATAATAAATAAATAAATAAATAAATAAATAAAGAGGAAAATATAGCATAGCGTAATCATGAAGAAAAAAGGAAAAAAACGGAAGAGGAAATAACAAGGAAGGATGAATTGAAATTACTACGTGGTCCCTAGCATTCTTCATAAATAAATAAATATTTATTGTTCCTTTATGAGGTTTATTGGTTAACGTGATTAGCTGCCAACACCCGCAGCCACGGGTTGGATTCCCGGTTCTGCAACGATATTTGAAAAATGGTACGAGGACTCGAATGGGGCCCGCTGAGCTTTGGAAGGTCAACTGAGTAGAGGGGTGTTCGATTCCCCCGTCAGCCATTCTCGAAGTGGTTTTCCATTATTTTTCCACTTCTCCACCAGGCAAATGCTGGGATGGTGCCTAATTTTTTTTGCTAGTTGTTTTACGTCGCACTGACACAGATAGGTCTTACGATGGGAAAGTAAAGGGCTAGGAGTGGGAAGGAAGCGGCCGTGGCCTTAATTAAGGTACAGCCCCAGCATTTGCCTGGTGTGAAAATGGGTGCCTAATTTAAGGCCACGGCCGCTTCCTTCATTATTCCCTGTCTATCCCTTTGAATCTTCTCATCAGCATAACAGGTGAGGCCGCCTGGGGGAGGTATTGGTCCTCCTTTCCAGTTGTATCTCTGACCAAAAGTCTCACGCTCCAGGACACTGCCATTGAGGCGGTAGGGGTGGGTTCCCTCGCTGAGTCCGGGAAAAAACCAACGCTGGAATTTAAACCGATAATGAAATGGAAAATAATGACAAACTGAGTAATAATAACAACATATTTGACCATTTTGACAATAATCTCAAAACACAAATAAGATGGTTCATCGAAGTGAAAAATAGCCGAAATGAGGATTACAAAAGCAGAAATCCTACACAGATTTATCTTTCACAATAGCGTTAAAAATTTCTGAGGTTTTCAGGAAAATAATAATAATAATAATAATAATAATAATAATAATAATAATAATAATAAAATATTTTATTTACGTTCCACTATCTATTTTTAAGGTTTCTGAAAACGCCGAGATTCCAGAATTTTGTCCCTGGGAGTTCATATTTATGTACCTGTAATCTACCGTATCCAGGCCGGCGTATTTAAACACCTTCAAACGTTAGCAGATTGAACTATGTTTTCGAACCGGTGACCTTGAGCTTAGAACGCCAACGCTCTTACCATCTGAGACATTGAGCTCGGCTGCATTTTTGTGAAAGTGCCAATACACTCCTTTTCATCTGCATACAGCACGCCACACAACCAAACACTACATAGTGTTTTTGTCAGGAAGGACATTCGGCTGTGAAACTGGAAACAATCCACATCATAAATTGCCAATGTCCGGCTCCATGGCTAAATGGTTAGCGTGCTGGCTTTTGGTCACAGGGCTCCCGGGTTCGATTCCCGGCAGGGTAGGGAATATTAACAATAATAATTGTATATGTTGTCTTCATCATCATTTCATCCTCATCACGACGCGCAGGTTGCCCATGGTCGTCAAATCAAAAGACCTGCACCTGGAGAACTGAAGTCCTCAAACACATCCCGGCACTGAAATCCATACGCCGTTTGATCTCTTTTTCCATTTCAATTGCCAATTGCAATATATTGTGGTGTAAACAGGCAGAAATCGAGTTCAGCAGAGTACATTTTCTTGCTTTATGTACCAGTTGTGAAATTCTCTTGACACTGTAAGTGTTTGTGGTAACAAATTCCCGGGAAGAAGAACCCATGTCCATCTGTTTGACTACACCTGGGCTGTGTTTATTTTTCTATGTCCAGGCTGGAAGCAGTGGTATTTTGAAGTTCCTCGAAGAACTTGTGGTTATTACTCATCTGTGAACCAGCTGTCATTTGAGGTTAATCCTGCCATATGCTGCGTGTTATGCTGTTTAAAGATTAACTGGTGAATCTTGTTCGTTTTCTTCTTAGAACGACTGAGATTTCTCAACTCTTGCGAGAATTCAATTCTTTACTGCAAGAGGCTTCAGTAATTCTCAACAGAATACTTAGTTGCGCGTGGAGTTTTATTCCGCATTTAAGGTTTTGTCTACTTGTTTAACGTAGCAAATAATATATCGAAGGTTTTCTTCGGCGTAGGGATTGGGAAGATAGCAGACATAGCCTTAATCAAGGTTGCTTAGTGTGAACATGGGAAACTACGGAAAACCATCTTTAGGCCTGTCGAAAGTGGGGAAGCTCACAGCTGCGCGATCTTAACCACACGGTCGGCTTGAAATGTGTCCTTTAATCTCTTCTTTACCTTCTATTGGGACACTTCAGGTGCCTCCGTGGATCAGTGGTAGCGTCAGCATCCGGATCCCAAGATAGCGGGTTCAAACCCGGCAGTAGACAGATTTTTGAAGAGCGGGAAAAATCAATTCAACACTCCATGTCGTACGATGTCGGCATGTAAATGATCTCTCGTGACACATTTGGTGTTCACATGACATAATTCATTAAAATTCAGCCCAAAATGCCCCAGAAGTGACTCGGTTTACTCTGCCTACTATGAGGCCTAGACAGTGGCAGGCATGAACACATTCGTTTCCCCAGCGGCAACAATGATTTTTAAACATAAACAATCGTAGCCCCACAACACTCTCTAAAGTCAACGTTACCATTAAATAAGGCTGCATTTTTCGTGAAAAATAAAGGTCTTTCAAACAATATTTTCACATTGATATTCACGGCAGTGACAACTCCATCATAACTTAATCTATTGCAGATTTTAAACCATGCACTTACAGTTCCACTTGGTGACACTTCGCGATAGTACAGTACAGTTATGGTTTTCACAAAAATACAATGGAACTGTTTGTTTTTAACTTAAAAAGCCCAAACTAAACGAATGAGCAAAATTTAACTGGGATTTCCCTCGCTTACTGAGTGTACGTGCATCAACGACAAACGAGGGAAAATATTCGTAACGACGTATACGTTATACTCATGAAGAATGGCACAGAACTCACGGAAAATTCACTATATACCACCATCACAGACAACCAACTACAAAATTATTTTACTTCGCACTTAGTTCTGTGTTCATGCTGGACAACCTAAATATTTTTCTGAGGCTATCGGAAAACATACTCTACACATGCTATCAATGAATTGCTCGAAAAAAACTTTATACATGCCGAAATCCCGGAATAAAATATATCCTTCTTTATTACAATTTATTTTATAAACTAGCTCTACTTTTATTAACAAGGCGATGTGCAAGTGGCTATACTGTTAACGTGTTCATATTCTTCTTGTAGTCTCTAGTGTGTGGCGCTGAAAATTTCGAGTGTCGATAATTAAAACTAATATACCTTTCCCAAGCTAATTGGCCTTTCGTCGTAAATTACTGTCGGGGGAGGGCCCACAGCCCCGCCCCTCTCCAAGGACAAGGAACCTTTAAGTGCATGCGTCAACCAAGTGACATAAATTTCGATGGGCAAGCTCTCTATCGCGCCAGCAAGGAAACATAGCTCGCTGGAGAAGCTGAACTGCGGTAGTGCGAGCGGATTGTCGAGACAGCTATACTTGGATTGACTTAGATGTTCGCAGTTTATTAAACTATAAGAAGCGTTCTAAGTAATAATAAGTAAAAATAAATACAAATTTATTTACCCCAGCAGCCCTCGGCTAGATGGGGTTCAGTGCACGCCGCTGGGCCTAGAATAAAGTGGAACGACGAAATTGACGAGCAGAGAGCCAGATGGCGTCAAATTGAAATGTCTGCACACGGTAGCTGAGGCCATACGATTATTATTATTATTATTATTATTATTATTATTATTATTATTATTATTATTATTGCCCACCTCTATGGTGTAGTGATTAGTGTGATTAGCTGCCACCCCCGCCCCCCGCATGCCGGCGTTCGATTCCCGACTCCGCCACGAAATTTGAAAAGTGATACGAGGGCTGGAACGGGATCTACTCAGCATCAGGAGGTCAAGTGAGTAGAGGGGGGTCGATTTTTACCTCACCATCCACGAAATGGTTTTTGGTGGTTTCCCACTTACCCTCCAGGTAAATACCGGGATGTTACATAACTTGATGCCACGGCCGCTTACTTTCCTCTTCCTTGTGTATCCCTTCCGACCTTCCTATCCCACCCACAGGGCACCATGTTCAGCATAGCAGGTGACGCCGCTTGAGTGATGTACTGGTACTCCTTCCCAGTTGTATGCCCCGATAGAGCATGTTGTCAGTGCGTTTAAGTGCACGCAGCTGTGAGCTTGCATTCGGGAGAGATAGTGCGTTCGAAACCCACTGTCGGCAACCTTGAAGATGGTTCTCCGTTGTTTCCTATTTTCATACCAAGCAAATGCTGGGGCTGTACCTTAATTAACGCCATGGCGGGTTCCTTCCCACTCTTAGCCCATTCCTATACCATAGTCGCCATACGACCTATCTGTGTCGGTGCGACGTAAAGCATCTTGTAAAAAAATAGAATTCCCGCGACCGAAAGTCTCGCGTTCCAGGACACTGCACTTGAAGCGATAGAGGTGGGACCCCTCGCTGAGTCTGGTGGAAGAAACCAACCCTGAAGGGTGAAAGGATTAATAATAATAATAATAATAATAATAATAATAATAATAATAATAATAATAATAATAGTTATTATTAATTATTAATTATTAATTATTATTATTATTATTATTATTATTATTATTATTAACCCCGTATAGCTACTTGTTTACATGCGAAATTTGTTGAATGGTGCATTTACGTGGAGAAGTATTCTGTGCGCGATAATATGCAGATAATAATTATTGCACTATTGTGTTAGAAATTTAACTGACAAGGGGGCATTTCCTACTTGTCACCACCGATTTCGCTCAAATTTGTAGAACATGTGGTCGTGGGTTCGACTCCCCGTGTGGAGACTTCTTTTTTTCCTCTCAACTTTTAAATTATTCATTTTCCAATTAAGCAAAAAGGTGAATAATTCATTATATTTATTTATTTATACTCAAAAGGCATAGGAAAGGTAAAAAGATTGCGATTTCATTGTCAGACTTTTCAACGAGGGATTGTAATTAAAGCGCGTACGAAAAGAGTTTGTAGATGAAAATTCAAAACTTTATTCATTGACATTCGATGCTTTACATGTGTCGGGATGATAATTATCGTAGAAACAATGGAAACAATAATTTTTCTGCATCTAGCACATGTAATAAACGCCGCATTTTCACAACCACCTCGTTGCTTCAACGTATCCATAGAAAAAATGTCTTAATACGGGGTGTCGAACCCACGACCACCGAATCGCTACTCCGATCGCTTAGCGCTACGCCAACTTCTGCTCGGTGAGCAGGTTAACGTAATGATGTGTACCACGGTAGGATGATCGCCGCAAGTACACACCGGAGGGGGTTCCCCTTTTAGGAAATGGGAGTGCGTTACTGTACCGTGGCCAATCCGAAGACGACATAATACCACTACTTCCCTCTGAGAAGCCCGAAGGGAAGTCCTCCATTCCGTCGTTGTTCCTTTTATCGCTCTCAATTTATTTGGCAGTGGCCACTCCATCTCCCAATGGGACATAACCAAATGTCTCAGCTGAGAGCGAATATCACTGCCTGGAAGTGCCGCCATCCGAACACCCGGCCAACAGGTCGTGGATCCGCTGCACTGACTGCTTTCGATTTTCATTTATTTCTATGAACTAAACCTTTCCAATAATGATTAGAATAGTTTGTTTTTCCCCGCCATAAAAATTATTCACTACCAAGCTAAAGAATTATAAATACAGCTGAATAACACTCGTATGCTTCCACTGGTAGAAAAGCAGGGCAAGTGTATTCGAAGTGCACTGCTATGTTGAAGCACGCGTTCTGCTGTTAGCAAGTCCAGCATCGCAGCGCTTTGGATAGTGGGGGTTTGGGACGATAAACGCTCAAGGTATGGCCAGTTGGTGAAAAGTTCAGCAAGAAAAACGCGATCACGTTGTTCTAAGCACTTAAATTAATTACGGTATAAGAACAAAAAGAAAGGAATGGGTTCCGTGATAGAATTCCTTGCTTGACTTTTCTATTGCACGTACAGTATTACATTACAGTAACATTCTTTGACAGGCGTTTTATTCAGAGTTTATTACCTCGTGAGGATGAAAATGTCAGTACGACAAATTCCGTTTTAATTTGCATGAAGTGCCATAATTACACCTTCATGGGATCACGGAAAATTTCCGTTTGGTTTCCGGTTTAAACGGCTTTACTGTACTATAAACCATTTTTTTTCTATCTCATCCCTCTCAGTTGAAAGTACTGATGAAGTTTCTTTAGAATGTTGCTTCATCGTGCCTGGAACATCAACTTTCCTTGCCCGTCGTGCTGCCTTGTTCCTCATTTCACTTCCCCGAGAATCCATTGTCCGCCTGGAGAGCTTTTACTTGTCCTTCAAGTCACAACCGCCCTGCAAAACTTTTAGAGAGCGTAGTCTCATTAGCGGAAGGTCGACTCCATAGCAAATCTAATCCTTAATATTATATTGAATGTTAGTCCAATTACCTGCTCTATTGGGCTGGGAGGAAGTTAATTCTAAGTACACACATTTAACCCATTTGGTGCTCAGCCGCAAGTGTGGTTGCCATACATTTCAACAAATGTAATTCATGTAAACATTAAGTCGGCAATACTGATTGAATTTGCGTCTGTTCTAAATATCTTCCCTTCATCTCATGTACATTTCATTCTAAAGTCAATTCTTTGGCAGTACAGATGTGATGTTCTGCAGTATCATATTGAAAGTTTCCACCTGCTGTGTTTGTTTATGTGTCCAACGCTTGTCCCGTTTCTGCACGGGGTCAGGTAAGAAGTGAGATGAATCTTTGTAGATAATTTTTACGATCGGATGCTCTTCCTCACGTCAGCCTCGTTAGAGCAGTTCATGAGATGAATTTGATGTCGTGATAAGTGATACCATGAAGCGAGAGAGTGAAATCCTTAGCCCTTAACAGTATATAATATAAAACGTAAGTATTACTGCTAAACCTTAATTTTATGTTAAGATTTTTTAATGTTACTTTTGAAAGTAGCTAAATGTAAGGGAGGGCTATGAACCCTTTCAGCACAAATGTAAGTCAAGAAAAATTAAATACAATATTTAAAAACATTACAATATATAAGGATAGATAAAATATATTCAGTAAAACAAAATTTAAAAACAACAGTAACTTCACTCTCAAACATGATAACACGGCGCACTGTTCCTCATATAACGGACGACGAAGTCAACTGGCTATTCCAACCACTTATTCCTCGTCCTTTGTATGAATATTTGCCCCAATTTTTCATCTTAAATTCCGACTTTATGTTCATCTTTTATACCTTTCAAACCTCCACTAAACCTTATTTGTCTAGTAATGTCATTCCACACCATCTCTCCACCGACAGCTCGGAACATAGTTCTTAGTCGAGCAGCTCATCTCCTAGCTCCCATATCGTCCTAACCCAGAGTTTGCAAACTTTTTCGCAATACTGTTCTTTTGTAGGAAATCACTAAGATGCTTTCCTTTAGATCCTTTACAGTTCTCGAATCAAGTAATCCTGGTTTGGGTCCCATACACTAGAACCATACTCTGCTTTGGGTCTTACCAGAGACTTATACGCTCTCTCCTTTACATCCTTACTACAACCCCTAAATACCCTACAGCACAATTTTTTTTCAGAGATTCCATACGGTGTTTGGAATTCAGTTTGAGGTATCTCTCAAGCGGATTCCGACATTACGGGCCCGGTTCATGAAAACTTCTAGTCTATCAGAGCTTGTGATGGAATCTGTGCATATAGAGTCCCGCCTTTTTAGCCACCTTGTGTCCATTCCCTGTTGGTCGTGGCGTCGCTAGTGTAGAACTCCTTCAATCGGAGTTCTTGCAAAAGTTCCACATATTCTGATGTGGCCGACAGTCACAACTGTAGTCTATGTTCTCCTACGTAGAACATCCCTCTTGCCTGTTTGTACACAAATCTAGAGGGAGTGTACTTTGAGGGACAAAGTGCTCTCTATAAGAAGCTTAACTTTAATTTCGATATCGTTTCATAGGCTGCCCTGAATTTCATTCCTTTCCGCATAAAACAGGTAACAGCATTGTGATAATTTCCTTTGTTTCAGATACTGCGTGCAGTTTGAAGTGCTGAAGGCATCCAAGGCCTGCAGGAAAGAGAGCAGCTTCTCTTCCTTGAGGGAAGGTAAGTGAATGTAGACTGAATCTATTTTGAAATGTCTCTCAAACTGAGGATATCGCACTGACAGTTAGGCGAAACATTGAATACAAAACAGGGATTATATTTACATATGCCGACCCGACGCTGTTAAAGCATGTGCGAGTTATCGTGAAGAACAAGAGGTTGATTTTCCATCAAGAAGTCGAGAAGTGAGATCTCCTCGTTCAGAGAGTTTAGTCGTTCAACAACATAAATGAGAGCCATATTAATTCCTGGCGATATAGGCGGCCAGGCATAGAACCAACCATTTTACCCTTTAATGAGTGCCTGAGTTAACACGTTCGCGGTCGATGACGACACATATGCGTCATGACTCCACTTTCACTCAGTGCCAGTGACGACACACGTGCGTCACACTCCGCCCCAAACATTAAAGCTCGTATTTCCGCCAATATGTATGTAAACAAACAGACCTCTTATCTGTGCATTTTTATGGTGTTATTAAACATATGCGCCATCCTGGCATCAGATCAATTGTTAGTTACAATCTCTGTAGCCATTACAAGTCGGCATACGTTTCTGCGATGTCAAGAGAGAACAGTGAAGTTTCAGAACTTTCTCTGCGGAAGAAACGCCGTCTTAGCGGGATAAACAGGCGATTTGCAATTAATGATGATAGTCTGGAAGCTCTCCTGAACGTTAGTGACAGTGACAGCATTGATAGTGAAGACAGTGTTAAAAATGACTGTAGCCATATGAGTGAGGATCTTAATCACGGATGTGGGTGTCGAGTGTCTACTCCCAATTCTCACATTACAGAAGACGAGAATGACGTAAGTAATATATCATCTCCAAATCTCCCCCGAAATAACATGGGCAATATTTCAGGGGTCATTTCTTGGGAGTTCAGATTCGTCCTCAATAAAACAGATAAACTTTATTGGTCGGCCGGGAATGAAACTTCCACTGCCAAGTAACGCGAAACCCATTGATTATTTTCGCTTGCTTGCAGATGACAACTTGCTGAATAACATTGTAACTGAATGTAACGCATTTGCAGAAGAGTTATTTTTGCGAGGAAATGTCACCGAAATGTAGCACACTGTTTTGACTAGTTACATTGTACAGCTTATGGAGTAGGCCTAAGGTAGGTATACATTGTTCACACGGTAATTATAAGATTCTACTGCACAGTATCTCTGTGTGAAATGTTCAAAAACGTATTTCTCTGTTGTTAAGAAGTTCTACATTCGAACAAAACATTATTTTCCTTGTTTTACTTCATTACCAGTCATGACGCACACGATGCGTCAAACGGTACCGAAGGCGAAAAACTCATCGGTAGTGCCGCTGACGCAGCGTGTGCGTCATGACTGGTATGCACAAAAATAATATTGAAATAATTAAAATAATAATCTAAAATGCATAAGGACACAGAAATGAAGTCCTGTAAGCAAAAAAAAAAAAAATATTACGGTACCACGGTAATGGTTGCCGATATCCGAGCGGCCGCAAACGTGTTAACCTTTCGTTGCAGTAACAAACAAAGGTAAAAAGCCTTTTGGGGTAACCAGAAGTAGGACTTAATCCCACCTTTATACCAAAATATGTTATGTGGTTGGGATGGTGAGGAGTTACAACTGACCAAATTGAATGAAAATTGAAAAGGTCCGAGTGGGGGATATCGACAAAGGACGCTATAAGAGTCAACGTGACGGGAGAACAAGATTTGAACAATGGTGAAAGATAGGAATGACAGAAGTGAAGAACTTGGAACCGTTCGAACCCCACTGTCGGCAGCCCTGAATATGTTTTTCCATGGTTTCCCATTTTCATACCAGAAAAATATTGGGGATATACATCATGATGGGATAATCGAATACTTTTAATATTCGTCCGATTATTTTGATAATCGAATGATAATCGATTAAAATAATCGAATGAGTTTCAAATATCATTCAGTTGTATCGCATAGAACATTCAGATTTGTCATGAATTAATTTATTGCTTTAAGTGTGTCGGATGGATAATAGATTGGAATAAGCTAATAGATGAATTCTTATTAAAAATAGAAATACGCTATTTTCCAAACGCATCTCCGAATGTTGAAACTAAATGAGTATTAATAACATCACTTTTCATTCGATGATTTCGAAAATATTCACTAATCGATTGTCTCATTCATTCGAATGGAGTTTGGAATGAATAATCGAATAAATAATTGGATGAAAACTTTTCATTATTCGATTGCCTCATTCATTCCAATGGAATTTCGAATGAATAACCGAAAAAATAATTGGATGAAAAAATATTCACTATTCGATTGTCTCATTGATTCGAGTGAATAATCGCAAAAAAAATCCGATGGAAAAATATTTCACTAATCGATTGTTTCATTCATTCGAATGGAGTTTAGAATGAATAATCGAAAAAATAATTGGATGAAAAAACATTCACTGTTCGATTGTCTCATTCATTCGAATGGAATTTCGAATGAATAATCGAAAAATTATTTAGATAAAAATGATTCACTATTCGATTGTCGCATTCATTCGAATGGAGTTTCGAATGAATAATCCAAAAAAGCGGAAGAAAAATATTCACTATTCGATTGTCTCACTCATTCGAATGGAGTTTGGAATGAAGAATCGAAAAAAAAGTCGTATGGAAAAATATTCTTTATTCAATTGTCTCATTCATTCGAATGGAATTTCGAATGAATTATCGACAAAATAATCGAATGGAATAATTCACTATTCGATTGCCTCATTGATTCGAATGAATTATCGACAAAATAATCGAATGGAAAAATTCAATATTCGATTGCCTCATTTGTTCGAATGAATAATCGAAAAAATCGGATGGAGAAATATTCACTATTCGATTGTCGCATTCATTCGAATTGAGTTTCGAATGAAGAATCGAAAAAATAATCGGATGGAAAATATTCCTTATTCGATTGCCTCATTCATTCGAATGGAATTTCGAATGAATAATCGACAAAATAATCGAATGGATAAATTCTCTATTCGATTGCCTCATTGATTCGAATGAATAATCGAAAAAGCGAAAGGAAAAATATTCACTATTCGATTGTCGCATTCATTCGAATTGAGTTTCGAATGAAGAATCGAAAAAATAATCGGATGGAAAAATATTCCTTATTGGATTGCCTCATTCATTCGAATGGAATTTCGAATGAATAATCGACAAAATAATCGAATGGATAAATTCTCTATTTGATTGCCTCATTGATTCGAATGAATAATCGGAAAAGCGAATGGAAAAATATTCGCTATTCGATTGTCGCATTCACTCGAATTGAGTTTCGAATGAAGAATCGAAAAAATAATCGGATTGAAAAATATTCCTTATTCGATTGCCTCATTCATTCGAATGGAATTTCAAATGAATAATCGACAAAATAATCAAATGAAAAATGCACTATTCGATTGCCTCATTGATTCGAATAAATTATCGACAAAATAATCGAATGGAAAATTTCAATATCTATTGCTTCATTGGTTCGATTGAATAATCGAAAAAATCGGATGGAAAAAACATTCACTTTCGACTGTCTAATTCATTCGAATGGAATTTCGAATTGCTAATTGAAAAAAGAATTGGATGAAAAAACATTCACTATTCGATTGTCACATTCATAAGAATGGAGTTTCGAATGAATAATCGACAAAATACTCGAATGGAAAAATTATCTATTCGATTGCCTCATTGATTCAAATGAATAATCGAAAAATCGGATGGAAATATTATTCACTGTTCGATTGTCTCATTGATTCGAGTGGAGTTTCGAATGAATAATCGAAAAATTAATTGGACGAAAAATATTCACTGTTCGATTGTCTCATTCATTCGAATGGAGTTTCGAATGAATAATCACAAAAATAATTGGGTAAAAATATTGACTATCCGATTGTCTCATTCATTCGATTGGAAATTCGAATGAATAATCGAAAAAATAATTGGATGGAAAAATATTCAGTATTCGATTGCCTCATTGATTCAAATGAATAATCGAAAAATCGGATGGAAATATTATTCACTACTCGATTGTCTCATTGATTCGAACGGAGTTTCGAATGAATAATCGAAAAAATAATTGGATGAAAAATATTCACTATTCGATTGTCTCATTGATTCGAACGGAGTTTCGAATGAAGAATCGAAAAAATAATTGGATGAAAAATATTCACTATTCGATTGTCTCATTCATTCGAATGGAGTTTCAAATGAAGAATCGAAAAAATAATCGGATGGAAAAATATTCATTATTCGATTGCCTCGTGCATTCGAATGAATAATCGAAAAATAATCGCTTGGGTAATATAATCCTAAAAAATGAAACAATCGAACAAGCGATTATTTTGTACTCGATTATCCCATCACTAGCTGTACCTTAAAGTTAAGGTCAACACTTTCCTATCCCATCGTCACCATATATCCTAACTCTGTTTGTGCGGCGTGAAAAGAAACCTTGGCACGTGGAAGTGAAAGTAATATCAAAGTGAGAAAGGGGATTCCTGGTTGTCAACGTATACCCCGAAGTTAAGAGCAGCTGGGGGCCTTAAGAGAGGGACAGTGTAGTGGGGATTAAACCGTTTCTGTTGTTTGGGTCACCAGTCCATAGAGTGGTTTGATGCAGCCCTCCACACTACCCTATACCGTGCTAACCTTTTCATTCCTATATAAATACTACATCCTACATCTGTTCAAATCTGCCTGTCGTATTTATAACTCTTACTGTTCTTACTGCCTACACTTCCGTCAAAACCTAGCCGAACAAGTCCTGGGTGTCTTAAAATGCATCTCTAATTCTCTCTCCTCCTCTGGTCAAATTTCACCAAATCACTCTCTTCTCACCAACTCATTATTCCTTATTCCTTATTCCTTAATCTGTTACTCGAACTTATGTTCTCAGCTTCAGCATCATTCTGTAACACACATTCGAAACGCATGAAACGTCCCTATTTATAGCTCCTACCCAACGGAAAGAACGCCAAGACGACCTCCAAAGTGATACATGTTTTAGTGTCAAGAGAGCTGAAATATGCATTGAAGTCGGTGGTCAGATTTTCTGAACATTTATTGTGAACCATTCTGAAAAACGTGGATTGTACATCAATAAATGCATCAATAAGTCGTTTGTGCATCTTCAGTCATTTTTGTAAAGTTGTTCATGCAAACATCTGTAATTCCTCTCTCTCTTGTACATGAAAAAGGTCCATACTACCAGGCGTATGCATAAGTTTTTACCGGTTTTGTGCAAAAGAAAGAACATAATTTTCGATGGGAATTCATTTTTTGTTTATTCAAAATATTGGCCATCGGGTTCACCACAGTTCGCCCATCTTTAAGGTAACTTATAAATACCAAGCCATAAAAACTGCTTGTCTTTTGTAGAAACCACTCGTCGAGCCATTTTCCAACTTGCTCGAAACTGCTGTAATGCTGCACTGCGATCGCGTGCCCCATTGATGCGAATAGGTGATAGTGAGATGGCGCCAGATCGGGGCAGTACGGCGGGTGCGGAAGGATGTCCCATCCAAGCTATTTCAAGAAGCCTTTCACTAGTTTTGCTGTGTGAGACGACGCATCGTCGTGTAACAAAATTACTTTGCCATGTCTTCTGACCCATTCTGATCGTCTTTCGAATCAATTCGTGAGTTAAATTAATAATTTGTTGGCGACAGCGTTGTGCATTAACGGTTTCGTCAGGCTTCAAGAGTTCATAATACACAATGCCTCTAGCAGAGCGCACATTGTTTTTCACATTGAAATCACCACGTTTAAATTTCCGAAACCATGTCTCATATGTTTTAATCGATGAAGCATGTTCACCTTTTCTTCCTACCAGCAAACGACGACTTTCTACAGCCTTTTCCTTTTCATTAAATAAGGAAAGGAATGCGTGCGGCAAATGTTGTTTTTCGGGACTGAACGATACAACACAGACGCATGTATCAAATTCATACGCTGCGTACTGTTCGCGGTCACCATCTCCTAGTGAAACCGGAAAAGACTTATGCATACACCTGGTATTTCCTCCATAGATATTTACTATTCCGTAGCCGTGTTGAAACACCGGATCCCGTGAGATCTCCGAAGTTAAGCAACATTGGGCGTGGTCAGGAGTTGGATGGGTTGCCACGCGCTGTTGGTGGGGGATAAATGAATGGAGGAGCGGAATGGAACTGGCCACCCTACCGCACGTAAACTCCGGCTCAGGAACACCTCTGCGGTGGTTCGGACCTGCCTTCGGGCAGAATAACCCTTACCTTACCTTAAGAAACGCTCTGTATCATACGGAAATGTCGAAAAATTCAAGCTAAAGTTTTCTATTTTTATTTATGCTTGTATTAAATCGAGTTATTTCAGAAAACGATTTATCCATGTTGCGTTTCATTCTATATCTAAGTTAGTACGTGGTATTGGTCAACGGTCAAGATAAAAGTTTTACATTTCTTGGAAGCAACATCCTCTTTGTCGTGTTTCTTCTTTACCAAGAATTGTTCTTCACGCACTGAGTAAAGACACCTTCGTGTGAAAATTTACATAACACTTAGGTGAATCATAACGTGATGTTGACAGAGGTTGAACACGAAGGAATACATGACGTGTACTCTGGTGTTATCTTAGACGGTGCATACACCCAGGAAGTGGCATGAGGTGCACTAAATCTGTCGTCCTCTTGATAATAGTCCAATAATTTTCACGAGGTTTATCTATACTATTAATAAAGATGATATGAAAAAATGAAATGAAATGGCTTATGGTTTTTAGTGTCGGGAGGTGTCCGAGGACTTCGCCTCGCCAGGTGAAAGTCTTTTGATTTGACTCCCGTAGGCAACCTGCCCGTCAAGATGAGAATGAGATGATAATAAAGGCGACACATACACAAAGTCCTCGTGTTAGGGGAATTAACCAATTATGGTTAAATTTCCCGACCCTGCCGGGAATCGAACCCACGACCCTTGTTACCAAAGATCAGCACGCTAACCATTTAGCCATGGAGCCGGACGAAGATGAGATGATGTCTATCCGGTTGTATGTTTGTTTTTTTGTTTGTTTGTTCCGAATAGGCTCGAAAACTACTAGACTGATTGAGATAAAATTTGGTAACGATGCAGATAGAAATCCCGAGTCACGCAAGGGGACCTTTTGATTTTGATATATTACACCGTTTCGAATTAGTGGGTGATTTTACAGTGGAATGTCCCAAATTTGGACAATTTTTACCCTACATCAACTTAAATAACGGACGAAGTGCACCAAATGGTCTTGAAATATTTTTCTTCTTACAAGATTCTTCATATGTATTTTCTTCGTAACTCGGTCAGGCTCCGTGGCTAAATGGTTAGCATGCTGGCATTTGGTCCAGAGGGTCTCGGGATCGATTCCCAGTTGGAACGCGGATTTTATCCTTCATTGGTTAATTTCGATGGCGCGGGGGCTAAGCGCGAGAGTGCCGCCTTCATCATTAGAATTCATAATGGGCAGGGCCTCATTCTCACAGTCGCGCAGGTCGGCCATACGGAATCATTTCAAAAGACCGGCATCAGGCCTCTTTGGAGGCCATAAGCTATTATTATTATTATATATATATATAATTCGCTGGGGCCATCAAGGACCACGTTAAGTCTTGTTGCATTTGACACTGAACTTGGCCTTCTTTAGGGCCCAAATTTCCCTCATTTTTTGTGAGTGGGCCTGCTTACGCTCCTCTGTCCAAGGGGCACCGTGTCTTCTCTTCGGTTGCTCGTCTCGGTTTAGCCCGTTCGTCAATATTTTCTTGCGGAAGAGATCTCTGTTAAGGGCGTCTTCAGCTGAGATATGTAGCATTTGCGGGTCTTCTTTGGTATTTCTAAACCAGGGAATTGTGGTTTTGGGATTTGAATCAAAAAAGTGAAAGATTTCTTTAGTTAACTTTCTTCCGTCCATTCTTTTCAGATGACCGTAAAATCGTGCCCGTCTTTTTCTGATTGTGCCGGTAATTTTCTCTATTTTGCTGTAGACTTCCTTGTTGGATCTCTTTTGATGGATTCCATTTCTGTACTTTGATACCAAGATTCCTCTCACAATTTTGCGTTCTCTTTTCCCCAGTTCAAGGAGTCCTTTGTTGGCATTTAGAGACAGGGTTTCGGCTTCATATAGAACTACTGGCTTCAGAACTGTTTCATAGTGACGTATCCTAGTGTTTTGGGAAAGGCATTTTTTGTTGTAGATTGTGCGGGATGTTTGGTAGGCTATTTCCAATTTTCGTACTCGCTCCTGAAGTGCTTCTTTGTCCAGTCCATTTTTCATGATGATCTCACCCAGGTATTTGAATTTGTCTACTCGGGTGATGTCCCCGTATTTTGTATGGAGTTTTGGTGGAGCCTCTTTGATGTTAGTCATTACTTCTGTTTTCTCAAACGATATCTGCAAACCAGTTTGTTCGGCAATTTCCTTTAAAATTTCAACTTGAGCTCTAGTGATTTCTATGTCGTTTGAGAGAACAGCAATATCATCGGCAAATGCTAGGCAGTCTGTTGCGATCCCCTTGGATTTGGTTCCTATTCTCAATGGACTGTACTTGGTTTCCTGTAATCTCACCCGCCAGGTTCTGATGATCTTTTCAAAAACACAGTTGAAGAGTATCGGGGATAGCCCATCACCCTGTCGGACTCCTGTTTTGATGTCAAAGGAATGCGAGAGACATCCGTGGAACTTCACCTTGGATTTTGTATCGGTGAGGGTGGCTCTAATTAATGCCAGCAGTTTCAAATCAACTCCAAATTCATTTAAGATGTTTAGCAGGACTTCCTGGTCAATGGAGTCGTACGCTTTCTTAAAGTCCACAAAGACAGACACATACTGCTTGGACCTTAGTGTACAATATCTGATGATCGTTTTGAGATTTTGGATCTGTTCAGCTGTTGAGCGACCTTTTCTGAATCCTCCTTGGTATTCACCTATTTGATGTTCGACTTGTGCTTCCAAACGCTCCAGGATGGCAAGTGATAGAATTTTGTAAGTCACGGGTAGCAAAGTTGTTGATGTTCTTCATGCTGCCTTTTTTGTGTAATGGATGGATCAAAGCTATTTTCCAATCTTCGGGTAGGGTCTCCTTGTTCCAAATTTCTTCTATTTGCTTTTGCAAGATATCAACTGATTCCTCTGGGGCATATTTCCATATTTCTGCTACTACTGAGTCTTCTCCCGGCGCTTTGTTATTTTTGAGACGGGCAATGTGGCGCTTGATTTCATCTCTGTCGGGTGGTCTGGAATCTGGGTACCTGAGTAAGGGTTCCTTGGTCTCAATGGCGCTTTGCGGTTTAGAGCAATTAAGTAAATTCTTGAAGTAGTCTGCCAGAATGCTGCAATTTTCTTCATTTGACGTCGCCAGTGTGCCGTCCTTTCACTCAAAGCATAGAGATGGTGGCTTATGGCCAATGAGTTTGCGTTTGAAGGCTCTGTAGTACTCTTTGCTTTCATTCTTCCTAAAGTTTTGTTCTCTCTTTTCAATGAGAGATTTTTCGTATTTACGTTTCTCAGTTCTGAACACCCTAGCTGCTTGGGCACGTTGGGTTTTGTAGGCTTCCCAATCATTTTCTGATTTCGTACAGTAGTACTGTTTCCATGCATTGAGCCTTTCTTGGAGGACTGATTCGCAGGTACCATTCCACGAGGCATGCTTTTTGCTTCTCTTGATTTCTGCAACGTCTTTGGCGGCCTCAACAAGGAGAATTTTGGCGTTGTTAAAGTCACAGTCATTTGGTCTAGCCTTCTCCTGGAACTCCTCGATCCTTTGCCGAAGTTTATCATTGTCGAAGCGTGTGATCTGTTTGGTTGTCTTCCTTGTGTTTGCGGGAATTGGTTTGAATTTGATAAGAGACATATAATGATCTGAGGCCACATTGATGCCTTTCTTTACCTTGACATTCATAATCTCAGGGCTGTTTCTCCTGGAGATTGCAACATGATCAATTTGGAACTCTCCGAGAGCTGGGACGGGAGAACGCCAAGTCATTTGCTTTCTGGGTAGATGGCGAAAGTGGGTCGACATGACCTGCAGGTTGTGATTTTCGCAAATGGACACCAGTCTTTTGCCATTGGGATTGGTTCTTTTGTGAGCAGGGTAATTTCCTATTACTTTCTTGTACTTCTGTTCACGACCTAGCTGGGCATTGAAGTCACCCAAAAGAAGCTTGACATGGTGTTTGGGGATTTTGTTTAATTTTTCATCCAGTAGGTCCCAGAAATTATCAACTTCGTCTGGATCAGACTTGCTCTTATCGTTTGTAGGAGCATGTGCGTTAACTAGGGCCTAGGTTTTGTTCGCGCATTTAATTGTGAGTATAGACAATCTGTCATTCACAGGTTCGAAATTTGCAACCGATTTAAGGATCTTGGTTCTAACAGCAAACGCGGTTCCAAGCATCACAGCTCCATTGAGGATTCCTCTTTGCGCTTTGCTCTTGAAAAATCGGTAGCCTTCGGATTCAAAAATCTCTTCATCTGGGTACCTTGTTTCCTGTAGGGCCATTATGGATATATGATTTTCGTGAAGAGCTTTGGTAAGGGTTTTCAGCTTGCCAGTTTGTGTAAGTGAATTTATGTTGAAAGTTGGTAGAAAGGTTTTAGATTTTGGCCTGAGATTTTGACTCTTCGGGGTACACCGAGACGCTCCGACTCGTCTTTTGCATGATGTAGTCTCTCCCCCAGAATCCGAACGAGACTCGTGCGCCGTGGCGTTCACGACGATGGATTTATCCGAAGATTTACCCCCTGGGGTATGTTTCTTGAAATGTTGTGCCATCATGCTTTTTGACTTGACTTTGCTTTGGACGGGTACCCATCCTTTTACAACTAGGGTTGTTAGCCCTAGAGGTTGCCTCAAGATGTTTTCTGGCTTCTGGTCATTTACCAGTCATCGCCGTAACCCTGGCAAGGGACCAGTTTTTTTTCACGGTGGTACTTTATTTCCCTGAAATATCGTATGGCTTTCAGTGCCGGGATATCCCAGAACGGGTTCGGCTCGCCAGGTGCAGGTGACACCCGTAGGTGACCTGCGCGTCGTGATGAGGATGAAATGATGATGAAGACAACACATACACCCAGCCCCCGTGCTGTAGGAATTAACCAATTAAGGTTAAAATCCCCGACCCGGCCGGGAATCGAACCCGGGACCCTCTGAACCGAAGGCCAGTACGCTGACCGTTCAGCCAACGAGTCCTTTATTTCCCTACTACCCTCTGACTCTGCTGGCGGCAGAGCCAGCGAGCTTCCCCAATTCCAATGGGACGCGCCCGATGGAGGTAACCGGTAAATCCCCATTATTATTATTATTATTATTATTATTATTATTATTATTATTATTATTATTATTATTATTAATATAGGAGAGATACATGTTTATTCTGTACATTTGTGAAATGACTCGTTCTTCATTCGCTGCTCATCATGCAAGTCAGAAATCTGCTATGATAATTTCTGTACCTGAGAGCTAAAGCAACGTAAGTCACATTTTAGTCACTTTATAGGAGAGAGGTAAAGTGTCAGTTGAAGAGCATTTTTGCTCCATTATGACTTAGGCCATATATGTTCCTCATTGTTCTTGATATATTTTGATCACTGAACACATTCACTAATATAACTTACATTTAAAATGGTTAATTATTATTTTATTGCCATAAAAATAAAACGACAGTGGACTTACGTTTATATGGATCTAAGTTAAATAAAATGTGACTTACGTTCGTTTGGCTCTCAGGTAGAGATTTGAGAACTGCTATACGCTGTAGTTCATTCATTCAGGCATTTTCATTATTTGAGCCCGAAATTTTAGGCACTGATAGGTTAAAATGCAAATTTACTTATATATACCTATATAACTCCTTGAATTTATGTTACTCTTGCTACATATCCATTGAATCTTGGAAAACCCACTTCACAACAATTCTCAACAAAGGAAACAGAACCCGGGCTCTCGGCATCAGAAAACAGAACAATACAACAATATCTGCAATAACCCTTACAGAAGTAAAAGAGATAGTATTTACCATGAAAAAGCGGAAGGCCGCAGGGCCAGACGGGATATATACTGAAAATCTACAAGACTCCCTGGAAATACTAGGTCCCGTATGGACAAAACTCTTCAATAGAAGTCTTGAAAGCGGATTTATTCCAGATAGCTGGAGGCAATCACGAATGAAAATACTCTATAAAGGAAAAGGAGAAGCCAATAATGAAAACTCATACAGAGGAATAGCGTTAGAGAATAACTCCTTCAAGATTTACACAAGAATTCTCGCCCGGCGACTTGAGAGGGAAATTGAAATCCACATTCCGGAGGAGCAATTTGGATTCAGGAATGGGAGAGGGACCCTGCACGCAATTGCAAATCTACTAAACGACATACATGAGGCACTAAGGCACAGAAGAGGAAAATTTCACGTTGTCTTCATTGATTATACGAAAGCCTTTGATTTCCTGAACAGAGCCAAGTTAATGAAGAAGCTAGAACATATGATTGGACAAAACAACCCTCTGGTCACTGCAATAAATAATTTGCTAGCATTCAATTTCGTTGAAATCGAAGACGGTGTATCAACCTCGTCCCCCATCACACACACCAATGGGGTTCTCCAGGGTGATCCATTAAGCCCAATCTTATTCAATATCGCCACAGCAGATGTAACGAAGATAATACAGAACTCTCCAGTCGTGCTATACCCCTATGCTGATGATATGATACTAGGCTCAAGAAACAGGGAGGTCCTCCAGGAAGCAATGGACAAGTTACAGATCTGGGCTGACGAAAATGACCTACAACTAAATAAAGACAAAACTCTTTACATGACATTTCGAAAACGAGGAAGAGTTGTGGCACACGACACAATCACGTTTTCAGGACAGACCTTGAGAAGAGTAGGTAATTTCCGATACCTCGGCATCACTCTTCAATCTAATGGTACCTCTTACAGAATACACATAAGAGAAAGAACGGCAGTAGCCATACGAGGGATCTACGACATTGAAAACCCCACCATGATCTCCCTAGAAACAGCAATGCTTCTCTTCCGCAGCAAAATTCTCCCTACTCTCACCTATGGTATTCATCTCATTTGGGACCACCTTACTAAGACCGACTTAGAAACCCTAGAAAGAGTAAAAGCCAGATTCCTGAAAAGAATACTGGGGATAGCAAAAACAGCGCCGTCAAGACTAGCGTATATGCTTCCAAAAGAACGCTTTTTCATAGAAGATATGAGGTACATCCTACAGCTACCATCTACACCACAAGCAGAAGCAGTCCTTAGGAAAAGAAAGAAAAAACAAGAAGAAATATGGCCGGAATTTTTCACGACAGAAGCCATGCTAGACCGAAGATGGAGTGGACCAAACCAGGTTTTGCGTAGTGCCATTACTAGACTAGCCGTACATGGATTTCACCATAAATTGTGCATGAAAACATACTTCCATGACCCAGATGAAGGCTGCTTATGCAAACTATGCAACAAAGTGTGTGAGCGTTATCATTTTACAATTTGTACACAGAGACACAAGACTCTAAAGGAATACAGCAAAGAATAGTGTATTTTGTATCTATTTGTTCAGTGTATACTAATTTTATGCACGTTTGTGCGCTCTTTTCTTAATAATAATAATTATGGTACAACGGGTTGCATGACACTTCCTACACATCAAATTACTTTGCATTCTAACCTGTTGCCACCTAAAAATCCGAGATCTACTCATTATCATCGTCATCGCATTGTGTTTATGTTGCGTGTTTCTATTTTTAAAAGTATTGTGTAGATTTAGGGTTCCTGTTATTAATTCACATTTCATTTTGGGTCCATTAGTTGTATAGTCACATAGGTAGATCATGAAAATGCATTCCATAATGCTGCTTGGATCAAGCTGTTTGAGATTCTGAAAGTGATCGCGATCAGATGAGAAATAAGAATGATCTACATCAGTAAAAAATTAATTCTGCAGTGATAAGAATTGTAGCCTATGAAAGAGAAGCTACAATCCAGAAAGGTTTGAGACAAGGTTGCAATTTTTCCCTCTCGTTTTCATCGCTTACATAGAACACGCTATAAAGGAAATCAAGGAGGAATTTGGAAAAGGAATCAAATTCCAACGGGAGGAAATCAAAACTGTGAGAATTTCTGATGACATTGTCATTCTGTCTGAGTCTCAAGAAATTGCTGAATTGTATGAAGAGAGTCTTGGAAAAGGAATACAAGATAAAAATAAATACATTTAAAACAAAAGTAATGGAGTGCAATCGAAAGAAGTAATGCAGGTAATGAAATGAAGCCCTAAAGGAGGTATATGAATACAGTTACTTCTGTATTGGAATGACTAACAATGTCAGAAGTAAGGAGGACATAAAATTCAGGCAAACACAAGCAAGGAAGGCACTTTTAAGAATAAATTTGCTCACTTCGAACATTAATATAGCTATTTGAAAGATGTTCCTCAAGACTTTCGTCTGGAGCGTGGCATTGCATGGAAGTGATACATCGACGGTAACTACCTCAGGAAGAAAGAATAGAGGCTTTTGAAATGTGGTGTTACAGGTCAATGCTGAATATGAGATAGGTAGAGCGAATTAGGAATGATGAGATACTAACTCGAATTGGTGAGAGGAGATCGATTTGGCAAAACTTGACCTGAAGAAGTAACAGAATGATAGGACACATCTTCAGTCACCCAGGTTTTGTTCATTTAGTTTTGAGGACAGTGTAGGCGGTAAGAGCGGTACGGGTAGACTAAGGTATGAATATGACAAGCAGATGTAGGATGTAGTAGTCACGTAGAAGTGAAAAGGATAGCATGGGATAGGGTGAGATGGAGCGCTGCATCAAACCAATCTGTGGACATGTGACGCAGAGAGAAAGGAAAAGGTATATTAGTCGGTAAATCGCTCAGTAACAGTTGTAAAACGGCTAAGTTACTGAATGAGTGGTCACCGTAGGAAATTCGCATCGTGTTGGGATTTCTGCGGGGGAAATCATGAAATCCGTTAATTTTCACCGGATTCTGTCTGAATACAGTTAGAAAGAGATGTCTAGGAAATTAAACTGCCAGGAGTGTCCAAGGACATGTTCGGCTCGCCATATGCAGATCTTTTGATTTGACGCTTGTAGGCGACCTACGCGTCGTGATGAGGATGAAATGGTGCTGGACGAGGAGCAGTTAACAACTCTCATCTCGAACTTCCTCGTCGCCTACCGGACCTCTCCTCCCGGGGGCCAGTCTCGCATCGGAGGGCATGTCGCAGAAGACTCTACCTGAGACATTCCCGAGACCAAGACTAGAAGACAAAAGAGCGCATGCCAGTCATCCTCCAGGGATATATCGGCTGACCGTCTCGCAGACGAAACCTCACATACACTGCACATGGCTGCAGCACAACCAGACTTGACATTACTACAACATCTCCAGGCTATCCAGCAAAAGCTAGACTCGGTAGCACTCAACCAGACTACTCTCCACCAACGGGTGACAACTCTGGAGACGGAAGGCCTCCCAGAAATGAACGAGACAGTCCAGGACGCTCACCAACGTCCAGAGACACCACAGACGCAACCTTCAGTATGGCGCAACCTTCGGCCGGCCAACTACAGGTCCGGATGGGTCAACCCCGACCAGAACCGAGTTCTACAGCTGGCTACCACACTGCAACAACAACTGTTGGTGACCACCGCCGGCAGAGACAAGCACGACATAGAGACCATCCTCTGGGGTCTCAGTGCATGGGAACACCTCGACGACGTCCAGCGCAGCTACTTCGCCACCCGAGCGAATCTTCTCTACGTAGCAATCAACAAAGGGTGGCAGGCTGCCATTCAGTTGGACGCGGCCACATCGGAAACACTCGCATGGACCCAGAGGGGTTCTCCGTTCAGCCAATGCAACGCCCAGCCCCGGTCACCCGCGAAAGGGCCCGTGGACGGGGACGCGGTGCTCGGGGGATCGCTGCGAAGAGAAACAGCACGATCGTCAGGAGGCAGCCGTGACCACTTCCAGGACCAACCCGTCCGCCCTGGATGCAGCACACACTCAGCCCCCGTGCCAGTGGAATTAACCAGTGATGGTTAAAATTCACGAACCTGTCAGGAATCGAACTCGGGACCCCTGAGACCAAAGGCCAGCACGCTGAAGATTTACACAGCTGAGGAATTGTAGTCCTAAAAATGCCACTCATGGAGCGGTATGGGAGAATAACAATGAACACTGAATGAGGTAAGAGGCAGTCGAAGAAGAGGACGCTCCTTTCGTCGGTCCAGGAAGAAGACACTGATCATAGAATATGAAAATGTATTTATTTATTTATTTACTTACGTCCCTTTACATATCCAGTTACACCAGACGGAGACAGAACACAACCTTTTCTATTTACAGAAATAATAAAAATAACTCTTTAAGTATGAGGATGGCAGTGATAAAACAAATTCATTATTATAATATCAATAATAATACAAATAACAATAATGTTGTGAGCACGTATAAAGCTGTATCAGTTGTACAAATCTTTGACAGTTAATTCCTTGCGGAAGGACCAAAAACGTACGATTTTGTTTTTACAAATGGTTGTACGTTGCACCGACGCAGATAGGTCTTATGGCGACGATGGGAGAAGAAAGGGCTAGAAATCGAATGGAATCAACCGTGACCTTAATTAAGGTACAGCCCCAGCATTTGCCTGGTATGAAAATAGGAAACCATGGAAAACCATCTTCAGGGCTGCCGGCAGTGAGGTTCTAACTCACTATCTCCAGAATTCTGGACACTGGAGTCACGTACGAATTTCATTCAAAATAGTTCTCAAAACCTCAAGTAAAAAACCAAAAAACAAATATATGGCCAATATTCAGGATATTCCATCTAAGAGAAAACCAAAACAGGGCGATTTTCGAAAGGTCGAAACTTCAACATATCTAGTGGCTAGATATGAGAAATAATGATAAACAAGGTGTGGAGGTCAGATTAATTGAAATTAAGTCAGCTAACATGAAAACCCTTGATTATACAATAAGAGAGCATGGGTAGGTAGGATCCGACACTACCGGACAATTGTAAGATAAGAAATTTTATTTATATGCGTCAGAAACACTTAGCCTGAGAAACAAAACATCAAAATGAGAACTGGAGAAACTATAACGAAAAATAAGAAAAAATAATTTTGTACCAATTAACAAGGAAGGAACATGGAAGCTCAGAAATGAGGGAGAAGTGCATAACAAATTGGGCAAATTAACGAATTTCATCAGGACGAGGAGGCTGACTTTCTTCGGTTACGTACTCCATATGTCTGACAGCAGGCGTAACCCAAGTTTGAAATCTTAAAGGAAAACCTAGATGTCACCAAGCATGGCTGAATTTTTGAAGCTGAGCGGGAAAACTGAAAAAGATATCTTAAACAGACATATCTTTAAAGAAACTCCAGGTTTGGAGGGACCTGAAAATTAGGTCAAACCAGTGAAACGACTTCCCTGATCAGAGGACAGAAGAAACGCTCACATTAAGAGAAGGAAGGACATGTGGGCAAGGATACGAAAACATGGTTGGAATGTAAATTAATATGGTCAACCGAGGCCGTAATAACGGTATTAAAAATCGTTATGATAATGTTAATTATATAAAAAATATCATGAATAATAAATAGTGATAAATAATTATTTCACAAATAGCAGTGAAAAAATGAAGAGACAAGGAATAATTGAAGATCAGGCAGAAACAAAAACAATAATGAATATACTCGTATATACGATTCTCACGTAACATTCGTATGATTGTTGCTGTATATTTTTAATTCTCCTCGTGCATTCATGATCGATATATCCTTTATTTTTGAAAAATGATATTAAATTTGCAAGAAAAAGTACGCCACGTCATATTAATCATAATTCTTTGTCATTCAACTAAATTACATGCACATTCTTATAACAGGTGAAATTTAATGTAGCAACAATAAAGAAGCAATGCTAAAGAAATACCGACGCAAAGCGCAAGTTAAGCTTCACGACACTGGCGTACATGTTCTCGAGAAACTGTGGTTTAGTAATCATTTCTAAAGCCCGGATTTTTATGCACTAACAGGTTAGATTGCAAACTAATTTGGTTAATAGGAAATGTCGGCCACCCGCTCTTCCATAACGTAGCAAGAGTAACATCAATTATAGGGGTTCTGTTGGACCGTACCCCTCACGTTTATGCAAACCCCATAGCATAATCGTTGTGAAGGTAGACTATACTTGCTGCTCGCTTCAGTAGGTTTGCATTCTAACCTATTAATGCATAAAAATCCGGGCTCTAATCATTTCAGTGATGTGTTTATACAAGAGTGTCTTTTTAGGCATATGTCTCTAAAATTTGCTAATGACCTGCAATCAAAATCAACTGTCATATATTTATAAATGTTTAATAATTGGTAATTATTTAAAATAAAAGCAAATCTTAAATATAGCAATGTTATTTAACTGGATCTATACACAGAAGAATCTATAAGTTCGTGGACTGGCCGCCTAGTTTCGCTGTGGTGCACAACAGCTGAGAGGATGTTGCCGTGACAGTTCTTCGCTACTCTCAGCAAGAGGCAGTTGCATACTTTGTCAGCGACGGAAAGTTAGAGTGTCTTAGTTTGAGCAACGGGAAAATGTCAATTTCTGCTAAAATCGAGACGAATCCGCTAGCGAAACTTTTGAGATGATCAAGTCGAAATCGCCCGGATCACCACGATGGGAAAAGGGGACGCGAAAGGACATGTCAAAAGACTGTATGATCCTTGAACTGTTAGCGCCAGCCCACGAACATATTGCCTGTAGTACGTACATAGGTGTACACTGTGTTGCCTACGCTGTAGGCGCCAGTCCACGAACTTATTGACTGTAGTGGAATTTACCTGTTCACTTACAAACTTACCATCGCACTTATTTTGTTTTTTCAGGTGAACGCATCTGTGTTCGCTGCGAACCTCAAGCTCTTCGCAAGTCGCTCGGCTACCGTTGTCCTGGACATGGTGTCGAAGACCGCGCCACTCGTTGGACAGCCCTGTCCGCCCCTCATTGCCACGGAAAGTGGATCCGACTTGGGCCTGAACTGACGTCCTCCTCCTCACATCAAAACAAGGACTCTCTCTGCCCGAGTTGCAACAAAGGACCGGATTACATATTCGTCTGAAGTTATTATTTAATGGAACTTTTTTAAAAACAACAAACTTTAAAGCAGTAAGGAAAAAGTACATAAGTCTTTTCTCACGAAACAATTGATTAAACATGCAAAGGACACAACAGTAACATTATTTAAATAAATATAAAACAGTGCTGACTGAATTCAAACACGGGCTCTTTTCTCCTGGGAATTAAAACCTTTAAAATAGTGAAATACTGTAGTGAAGGTAAGTATTTAAAATGTATCAGGTTGATATTTCTTCTACGGATACGTTAAAGTATTAAGTTATTATTTATATAGAATAATAAGCATCTATATTCAAAATTTCAGCTTACTATTTCAAGTGGTTGAGCTATAAGTACAGTTCGAAAAATATTACAAATTTGTTTAGTTTTGTAAATTTAGAACATGTTTTGAATTTACGAACAAAAATGGGGTGCTTGACTGTTGAAATTACGGTAAAAATGCTTGAGTGGTATTTTTAATGGAATATCAAAATATGCAATTTGGAAAATATAAAATATTTTGCCTGTTATACCGAAGGACGTATTACAAACGAGATACAGTTTTGAATGAGGAAATACTTAATTATAAGATACAGTACATCATTAATAATACAGTTATATATGATACGTGGAATTGCAATTTAAATTTCATACAATATTCTACACCACTTCAAAATGTAACTGCTGGAAACGCACTAAGTAAAATTGTGTTTAACATTTATACCGTCGCTCCTAATTGTATAAGTTGTTCTATCTGTAACTCAACTTCTACTACAAAACCACTATAAACCATTATACTTTTACCCGTGGTATTACTGTATTACCTTTATTTACTGATCTTCAGACGTAAGACTAAAAGCAGACATTCCAGAATAGTTAAGTTAATTGTGTCCTAATAAAGGATTCCAACTGTGACTTTAAATTCTCAGTTGAAAAGAGCCATAACAATGGATGAGAAATTATGGTAACGTCGAGAAAAATATCCGCTTGTCTACCATTACCACGCTGTTCCTATGATTTGAATTTGTTTTCGTGTGTGGATTCCTGAACTTTAAGGTTATCAGTCAATACCTCTCGAGCATATGAAACATTGGAACTCTATTTCATTTCACGTACTACGTGATCTTCGTAATCACACGTTACTTTCAAATGGAGACATTCGCTTTGAAATATAAATTGTATATGCAATATAAGCAAATGTGTATAATTCAGGAGAAATTTCAATTGAAAAAAAAGACCACCAGAAAATTTGTTTTAAGAAGGAAAAAGTTTGAGGTAATGTTCATATAAATGCAGTGGTTTGCAACCTTTAGTGTGATCACTATCCAAAAGTATTCAAGCACCATGAATTTGAATTGCTTTAGTAGATAAGTGAATCCATCAGTGATGGGCAGGAAGAATTCGGTTGTCACTGCACGTAAATAGTCTTTGCACATGTGAACCAATGAACAGAGAACGGAATTTGTTCTGGAGGTATTTCATAATTAGAAAAAAAGTTTTCTCCCGGTCATAGGTCGCTCTAAATATAGCCAAATATTTGAGAAAAGCACTTCGCAACACATACGGCACTTTGGTGTGTTTTAATTCCATCCCAAATGCTATGAATTTCTTATCGAACAATTGAAGATTATTTAACTGAAGTTTCTGCCTGAGCACCCGTATTAATCTCTTGAATATTTTTCTTCTTATCGGGTACGCACTGAACTAAAAGTTGTAATAAACCATGTTAAACAACCGGTTACTTTTCTTTCAAAATATGAAAAAGATCTCAGTGTTATTCGTGATTGCGAGTACTTTTCCACTATAATCACGAGAACTGTAAATATCACTTAAAGTGCGTCGTGTTGCTTGCGAATACGAGTTCTAGAACGCCTGTATTAATACAATGGCAGGCATCACTCATGTTAATTATTAGACTAAGTAAGAAGAACCATCGTACTGGGTTTTTGTTTTGAATGTTCGCCATGAATATTAAATTTTGTGTATCTAGTACGTTGATTTCAAATTTGATTTGAAACTCGCATCATAAAATGAGGAACTGTAGATTTTGAAATCAATATGAAATTGATGATAACATTTCAGTCTACAGAAGTTAACTTCTGTGGAAAAAGGGAGGCTTCTTACTGGTGTCTAGATTTGTGATAAAAGTAATGTAGTAAAATTCCCACTAATCTCAAAAACGTCTGAAATAATTTCATATCTACTGTATTTACTTTTATCAATGTATGAAAATATTCGTGGACTTGGTATGCTTTAAAATGTGAGCAAAATACATTGATTCAATTCAAATCATAGCGAACAGCCATTTGGTAAATTTTGATGTTGGATAAACACTCTTTGATGTCTTTATTTACTTCATAGAATAACAGACTGCCGTTTAAGAAAAGATGATAGAAATAATGATCTCATTGTGCAGCTTCCAGATGTGGTGAATGGCAGTGCCCAGCTTAGAGACTAGTCTGTCTATAGGGTCCAAATTATTGTTAAAAAAGCATATTGGATAATAAACCATGAAGAGAGACGACTGTAGTACTGTCAGTACTGACACACACAATTGAAACGTGATTTATAAGTGTGAGTGATCATAACCAGGAATTTATATTTATTAGTAGGTTAGATTTTGAATGAGTTCTGCCTGTCTTATATTTTGCATTAAACTATGTGGACGATTGCATAAAATACAAGAGTAAGACGAACATCAATCTCTGCCTTTTAGGCAGAACTAGTTCCAGAAATGTATTGCAGGTAACATAATCCAGAGAACTCCTTATATTCCAACCTAATAATACACATAAATCCATATGCCATAAGCACTCCTAATTTGACGATCTTTAAAACAAGGAAGATTTTCCTAATAGGTATTTAGTCATGTTTTATTGATCATTATGTAAATAATTAAGATTTTTTGTACTAATTGAACTCTCTTAATCTTTCGGTTTGAAACTAGTTCCCTCTATGATGATCATAATTATGCTTATTTCGATTCCTAGATCAATAACTGAACTGGAAAAATAATTTGTTCTTGTATCCGCTAATATAATTATGAATATTAGTAATGACAGTGGAATATATTATATATACTCAATGTTATTTGTTAGTTAAGAGTCTAGTAACTCATATAATATCTGAATATTAAAAGAGTTTCCACATTAACAGATTGATTATATTAGCAAACTTTGATATTCTGTTATGTTTTGTAATAATATTTTATATTTTAGAATGAAATTAACTTTACTTGATCACAACACAAGTAGCTTGCTACTAGCTGTCGGGCTAAGAAATACCGAACAAGTGAGAGTATATTTTATGATAGATTTTGCACAAATTTTTAGATTTTATTGTCGAACACTTTCATTAATGTCGTTCTGAAAACTGAAGGCGAAGATTCAGAGTTTTTAACCTTGAAATTTTACTGTATTAATACATTTATTTACTATGAAAGGCAGATGTTCAGTAAATTTCCAAATTCTTTGCAATTATTTAAGAAGAGACTATGTAAACAACAGATAGGGAGTCTGCCACCTGGGCTACTGCTCTAAATGCAGATCAGGGGTGATTGATTGATTGATTGATTGATTGATTGATTGATTGATTGATTGATTGATTGATTGATTGATTGATTGATTGATTGATTGATTCAGAAACAGTATATTAAAAACTGATGTACAAATTTTGTTTTATGAAAATGTTGATTGTTTCCTTGAAACTTAAGAGTTATTAAACGAAAATAAAGCTTATACAAGTTCAGTTTTAACTAACTTGAGATGTGGATCATGAGCATGAGCACCCACAGTTAAACATTCGAGCTCTCAAGCTCTTAGTAAAAACCTGCCATATCTACTGTAACCTAGTGGAATTATTTCCATGCTGTTTTATGTGGATGGTTGAATTTAATGTAGAATGTATCATTTTTTCCTTAAAAAATATACCACTAAGTGTATATTTTCTTAAGATAATTAAGAACTGTGTTCAGTTTTGCAAGTAATAATTTCTATTAAAATAACTCATCTGTTCACTATATTTTACATATGATCAATTGAAGCTGATTTATACATTACTCCAGTGTTAATTCACACGATAATTATTTATTTATTTATTCATTCGCTATTCGCCTTCAGTACGCAGTCAGACAATAACTTACATAGCGATGTTAAGTTTGAAATTACGAGAGGGACTGAATAAGAAATAGATAAACAGTTTTTGTAATATGCTTCCTTTCATCAAAAACTATTTTTTGTTAATTTTGTATTCCTTATGAATTAATACGGAATAGCCTGAAACCTACTGTTCGTAAATCAAGAGTTATTTAATTCAAATTAACCCTCGATCTCTATGCAAATTGTGTGAAATGAACTTTTATGTAAACAAAACTGGGACTTAAAAGGAAACAAGCGGTTTTCTGAAAATTTCTTGATTGAACAGTATGTTACTCTTCATGATATTTGACATAATTTGTGAGGAGAGAAATCAAGGGTGCGCAAAATACAGATGGCGAACCACATGCAATGCTTATGAGTGTTGTTTTTCGTTCCGTTACAACGTTCTCAAATTTATAGGATTAATGAGAATTATATCAGTAAAATTACTCAAATTTCGGCATATTATATGCAGCTTTATATGTCACGTAATGAACTTCAGAATTTAATTTCCAACCAGCCGCATTGAGCCGTAGCCTACTCGGTAGACCTGGAATGACCCAGCCACGGACAGTGGTGAACACAGTTCTGCCGTTTTCCATTAAGTGTGCACCCTCCTCATTTCTACCAGCGTCTGGCAGCAGGAGTCGAATAGCTGTAATACGATGAAGACCAGTGTGTCACGTACCAGTGTTTATCAAAACAGAGGAATGGTATGCTAAGAAAAGAAAGTTATTTAACTCCTCAGATACTTCTGCCAATTGCAACAGCAATGACATCCGTCGGTGATGAATGGCAGCAGGAGATTAGACACACGTTACAACAAACGATAGTCAACGTAATCTTGTTGCCGATCACTTTTATTGGCCTTCCATACCGTAGGCCTTCACGCGTAATTTTCCTCCGATTCTGTGATATTAGGGCATCCAATATAAAGGAAGTTATTGTTACTTTTTTTACGACTCACCCCTTGTCTTATTATTCAGGCGATCATTCCTTAGCGATTTGTTTTCTTATTTTAATAACTGTTTCCATATTTTTCCTTATCAAAATAGTTTGATGAGAACGCGTTTTCCAGCCTAAGATAATCACCACAAAAATCACCACTGTCGCTAGTTAACACGATTGAACAATATTTCCATGTTAGTGATGATCGACGTTGATATCGACTAAGCAACACAAGTCTAAATTCATTCATTCTACTCTCATACTTGGTACGGTAAAAGTGTATAAATCATAAATGATCGGTAGTTGTATTCTCTATACATTTTGCTATGTAGTATTTATCTATAGGATGATGATGCTTGTTGTTTAAAGGGCCTAACATATAGGTCATCGGACCTATATAGTATTTATCGACAGGACTACTAATAACATAAATATTTGATAATTACATTTTAGGCCAACCCTTAAATACCATTTCACGTACGTACATACAGAAGTGATGGAACGTTCAAAATTGTATTTCCTTCTTACTGTAGACACGATCGATACAGAAATAAATCGTGAGCAATGTACAGACAAAACTCTTATTTTATTATCGTATATGTAATTAGAGCAGGGTTGCAAAACAATACTGTATTCGCATTTTTGTATTCATTCGCACTTCGTGATCTTCCTAACCTGGTCAAAGTATATTGATATGTTGGTGATTGAATCTAAGTTGTTGTAATTTTATCTCCATTTTCAGTACTCTCGACGATACAGGAATACCATATACAGGAATTCATCAGCGAAGTACTCTCAATATTAGAAAGAGACTTCGAAATTGAGCGTAAACTTTCGGTCACAAATTAATATTGTTTGGTTGAACGACCAGCCTAAATTTAGGAGGTTCACAGTTTTCATGTCCGAATTATATACAAATAGCAAACGTTATTCAGAATGATTGGGTTTAGAATAACATCACTAAAGCTGATGCAAGGATGCTTCGAAACAAATTGTCGTTGACGGCCCACAAAAAATGTTAATCAAATTCGACATTTTAATTTATATCTAACACCTTCTAATTTTCCAATTCTGTAATTATTTGTTGACAAAATTTAAGAAATGTTTAAATTGTCGTTTAAAAATGTTTTTTGAAGAAATGCTGACTTCATATATCGAATTTTAGTTACAAACCATCAGCTCCTTCATCATTTAATGTGACCATGTAATAGAAAAGAAAATTTTGAAGACTAAGTTTCAACAGGTTGGCCATTTTTTGGACATGTCGCATCTTCAAATGTACTTAAAGTATTGAAGTTCTTTCATGTGATGTATCTTACTATAGGTCATTTATGCATCAGAAGTGGTGGATATGACTCACGGACTCATCCGGAGAGTGTATTTTCGATTGTTTCCACCGATCCAAATTTATTTGAAATATTTGTGGAAATCAAGTCTTTGCGATATCAGGTGGTGATTATTGTTTTAAGAGGAAGTACAACATGGCAACACAAATCTGAGGGAAACGGTGGGGGTACGAATCTCCAAACGTTGAGGAAACGAAACAAGGAGTCCGGCATAAGTAAGTTGGATCAATGCCAGGTTCAGTTAGGGAACCGTTGTCACTATTAATGCTCTCGAGTTATGAGCCCCTGAGGTTACCCATTTCAGTCTCATCGTACGACAGACAGTGGATACTGTGGATGTATTCTACAGCCATAATCACAGAGCCTGAATTGATGATATTTCAGAAGAAAATGATAATAATCAAGATTATAATATTATTTCTTTATGTTTGTGAAAGGCAGTAATGCTGCTTTGAAATGAAACAGAGGGGGAGAAAGTATTCTGGGAAAGAAAGTATAGAAATACTCCTGTAATTTACCTCATGACGCAAATCCTCTCAATTTGAAACACGTCAAGCAATGAAATAACCTTGCGTTCTCTATGCGGTCCGCCAAATTGCACACCCTTGAAACTAAGGAATGGAACACAACAGTGTTTCCAGCGTTTAGTTGTAAAGACAAAATACTGCACTAATTAACAATGTCATTAAGTAAATAATTTGTTTACTATTATTATGCAAGATTTCGCCAGTGAGTTTGATTTGCCATATTTCTTATACATTATGAATATTTTGTATAGAGTATTTTTTTCAGATTTATATAAATGGTCAATATGTTTAAGTTATTATTTTTCTTATGTTCACTGCCATTTATTAGTTTTATATCACTCTACTTGTATATATATGGGGCATATCAGTTCGATCTGTATACTGTTTAAAGCATAGTTTGAAAAAAACAGTATCACAATTCCTCGTCGCATATCACTATTATTTTTTAAAAGAAAGTCTCTGGACACGTGAAAACTACAGTTGCAGGGCAGAATGTTCTGTATTTTAATAGCCAATAAAAGAAAGTTGTATTCTAAATTGTGTGTCTCTTATTAATTGCCTCCCAAACCAACCTGAATATATACCCTTTACATATAAAATATACACTCCTTAACAAAAAAATATGTTATGCATCCCGAAGGAATTATTAAAGTTGGATGTAAATAATTTAAACACTTGTATTGTGTGATGTAATTTAAATTATCTGTACCGTAAAAAACAGCCACCAAATTACATTTTTTGGACAATCACGATTATAATCATAAAGGGCTAAATTGATGTTTTAGTCTCTAAAGCTTCAAAATACAATCGGTCAAAATGGAAAAATGTCATATTTTGATATTGGAAAGTACCACAAGTGAAAATTTGGATAACATTGAGGTAATGAAATCTTGGGGATTAAAATGTGACACCAAATACTTTTACAAATATTGAACAAAAATGCGTTTGATGTTTGTGTGGGCTTACGTAATATGGTAAGGTGGAGGAGCCAAATTCCGTCTCCGCAACTAATTTCAACCCCCTAGGGATTTCCAGTTTGCACGGTTGGTACCTAGTATTTAACCGCGCGCACACGTGTGGCCTCATCCCGTTGTCTTGTTGTGAGAGTTTGTTGTGTTCATCCATGAACAAGGAGGATTCATTTTACATCCTGAGCTGAGTTAGTGCAGCATGAAAATTACGATCATGTTACTCCTAGAGCACTGATTTGTGTATGAAATGCTGGATTGCATTGTAGTCGTGTGATGTAATTCCTGGCGTGTAATCGCTACAGTGAGGTTGTTGGTGTGAGTTAATGTAGCAGCCATTATAACAAATACTTTTATTTGTTATTTACGAAGTTTATTATTATTTTTAGATTGGAAAACGAAAGAAATGAGCTAAGGAGGCTATGAAAACGGCTATTAAGGCAGTGAGGGACAAGATGATGAGTTACAAACGTGCAAGTAAACCGTTTCACATCCCACGAGCAAAGCTGAAAATTATGTTAGAAAGAAAATCAACAAAACATTTCTCATAAATGGCCTTCAAATAATTTATTCAAGGGAAAGTGTTTGGTAAGGTTAGAACGGAAAAATATATTATAATGAATTGTACTTTTCGTAAATTTATTGGGGGACGAAATTACGGAACACATTTTTCGTAGTTTTTGTAGTGTTTATGTTTATGTCAAATATTGACTACCTTACGTTAGAGCTGTTTCATTGAAACTTGCCCGTAAGAGATCATATGCAGTAATGTGCTAAGAGGACGAAATATGGGCTCCTACATTACTTGTTTTCATACATTTCCCACTTGCTTAATTCCTAACATATTTAGATCAGAGATCACGTAATACACTATAAAACTATTTTGTTCGTTTCGTCAGTCATATTTTTACTCAGCCTTTAATTAATATTAATTTAAAATGGATTATTAAACAAATTAATTTAATGTGACGTTGACATTAATGCATCAGAAGCCATAGAAAAGTGGTGCATTTATTAATTCGCTCTAATTAACTAAGTGTAATTTAAAACATTTTTTACCTCAGCAAGATGGTTTGTCGCCATATATAGTAATTTAAACGTAAACATATTGTAGGCGCGTAAAATTGTGTTTCAGGTGTAAAACTCCATGTTTGGTCTATGCTTGATAATTTCACAAACTAATTTAGATTCCTACAGGTTGATTCTTAAGTGCCCAGTCTAGTTATTACGCATGCGAAGAGCATCAGAGCGGATTATCACTAAGTACTGCGTCGATGTATAAGCCAGTATTACTAGCACTTGACTCTGTTCGATGAGGATTATTATACTATGGGATTCAGAGTGAGCGCATGATCATATCGCGCTATTGTCAGGCAAGTAGGGCATTCAAACGTCACATCAATGTTTTGGAGCCAATAGGAACGTGGAGGTACTCGTAAAAGACGACAAAATTCCGATCAACCAAGAGAGATAACGCACAAGGAAGATCACCAGTTAGTGCGTCCTGATTATAGTCGCATATGCCATGAGGCTTCGCATTGCTCAAGTGATAATCGAAGAATCATTCATGAAACTCCACTTCATGACCTGGATGTAGGAATGTGGTGAGGGTGTCCTTGAAAAAGGTTCCAATATTTACAGAGAAATCAGCACGCAACCTACTAATGATAAAAGCTGCTATAAACATTGATTGAAAACCTATTATCTTAGGAGTTATAGGCAATGAACACGGTGTATTTGATCAACTCTTCACAACATGTGCTCTATGTGACAGCCATCCATTGCAATGCAGCCTTCCAACTTACGTCCGATGGTACCACACATTCGGTGGAATACACCTGGCTGTTGCCGGATTGCATCACAGAAAGTCAACGCTTGAAATCAAGGAAACCACCATGGCGCACAGCAGTTAACCTTGAAAGATCCTCCTTCAAAGTTACCAGTTCCTGGAAAATCGAGTAGAAGAACTCCTCAGTTATCAATATACATATAGTTGAAGACCTTTGTAAGACGTCAGTGGAGGATCGTCAAGCGGATCCGAACCACAGGCAGATGTGGATATCTGCTACACAAGTGGGGATGGGCTACCTCTACAAATTGTGACTGAGGTGTCTCCTTGCAGACTGTCCACCACATTGTCACTCAGCGTCCTCTTCGTGCTTTCAGAGGAACGATAACGAACATCCATCATACATCAGTTGAAGCAATAGAATGATTCAGAGAACTAGACCTAAAATTGTAAGCACATACGAGCTTCTGACTGTGCACATTTGTCCACAAACGCTGTCATCATCATCATCATCATCATCATCATCTATTAAAGGCAATGCCTTGTCGCTGTAGCCACACATGACGATCTTCGTGTTGCCATATGAACCACATGCCAGTTCACCGATAGAGTTCCTCATGCTCGACATCCTTGGTCGTTCCTTGGGTCTATTTCCCAGCACTTTACCTTCAATGATGGTTTGGAGAAGGGAGTCTTGTCTCAGTACGTATCCCAGATACTTTGTTTTCCTCTTCCTTATCATATTTAATAAACATCGATCCTCTTTTACGTTCACCTTGGTTTTTTAATTCTTCTCCAAAACCACATTTCAGCGCTTCAAGTTTCGTTTATTCCAGTTTCCCTAATATCCATACGGTAAGTAACAGGCATTGAACACGCGTTATCGTAGTGTATCCAGTACGCACCGCACACATCTTGGGTTTTACATGTCCCCAAAGCCAAAATTTAAAGGTTTAAGATCAGGCGAACGGGCAGGCCAAGATATTGCTTCTTCCCGACAAATCCATCGCCCAACGTGTTAGGTGTCGCCTAACACTACAGTGAAAGTGGGCCGGTGCTCCATCATTCATGTACCACATTTCCAATTGTTTACGACCAATGATATCGTAGGAAGGTCACGTATTTTCATATGGCCCTCCGTAAATTATTGGAACATCATGATCGATGATGGAAATGGTAGTGTACCATAACTCGGAAGATATTTGGTTTACAACCAGTATCTGTAGGACCTTTTAGCCTTCATTTGTTGCGTTCTGCATCCTCTTTAAATATTGGAACGTTTATCAAGGACACCTTATATAGCAATTAATACTGAAAGAATTGTTCATGTTGAAAGTATTGCTTAGCAGACAAAGTAGGGTCCCCATACTACTAAGAACGTAAAATTATGCAATTTCCTCAATCTTACCGAAAGTTGAACGGGCAAAATTTTGCAACTCTCTTCCGGTCTAAATGCAGTTTCGGATATACAGCCAAAATCGCTTGTTCCTTCACTTGTTTTTGTTTTCATTCAGATCCTAGCCAAATTAACTTATTTAAATATTTCTTTCTATAATGTATTCCTTGGTTCAATACCCTCAGACATTTTTTTTTATTTTTGAAAAATGTCCACATCGGATGTACTTACAAGGGCTTAAGTGAAACTCTGCATTGATAGGGCTGCCAACTGGAGCTGACGACGGGCAGTGAGGAGCTACGGATTATAGTGTATCCAGGTAAGACTACAAGACTGCTGCAGGTGAATTGTCAAAGCGTGCAAAATAAAAATGATTAAATTTTGGAATCTTACTGAATTATACTATGCAGATATTGTCATTATTTTGTACAAAGTCATGGCTGAATGGGAATGTAAATAGTAGCGAAGTAAATCAGGGTAATTTCATTATAAGAACGTATATAGAAGGATCAGAGAGTCTAGAGGCGGCGAGGTATTTATCTGTGCGCGGACGATGTTTGAAATAGGTTGATGAGGAATCACAAAATGCTGTGTGAAACAATCCATTGAGTCACATTAGCGCTCGTTGTGGTAGAAAAAGTCAAACTGCTAATGTAATCGACCGGATAACGAAAAGTACTTTTCAGATTTTCAATATAATCACGGCGCTGAATTTGTAATGTTTGTAGATTTAAGGCTATACGTACAAAATAGTGTGGTACCGTTTAAAAAAAGCAAAGTTAGTACCATTATATCAGAAAATATTAACGCCATGACACAGTATATTCAGTACCATTACTGAAAGTGAAAACTTCTTCTTCTTCTTCTTTTCTTCATCTGCTTACCTCCAGGGTCAGTTTTTCCCATCGGATCCAACCTCTACCGCCTCAAGGGCAGTGTCCTGGAACTTCAGACTCTGGGTCGGGGGATATAGCTGGGGAGGATGACCAGTACCTCGCCCAGGCGGCCTCACCTGCTATGGTTAACAGGATCCTTGAGGGTGTATGGGAATATTGGAAGGGATAGACAAGGAAGAGCGAAGGAAGCGGCCGTGGCTTTAAGTTAGGTACCATCCCGGCATTTGCCTGGAGAAGAAGTGGGAAATCACGGAAAACCACTTACACTATGGCTGAGGTGGGAATCGAACCCACCTCTACTCAGTTGACCTCCCGAGGATGAATGGACCCCGTTCCAGCCCTTGTACCACTTTTCTCCTGGGGTTGCAGTTAATCGCACTAACCACTACACCACAGAGGCGGACCTGAAAGTGAAAACAAAATATCGATATCTTTAACCGTTTGCGAGTTATTTGAGGTGGACAACTTTGCTGAATAACCTTGTATGTGGGAGGAGTCCTTGTATTATGTTCATAAATTTATTATTTTTAGTCATTCTATTTTTATACCTACATTAAGTGCAGGGGCTGCCTTGCCGGGGCGGTAAAGGCGTGCTTGGTTCGCCGGGAAGGACGTGGGTTCGACTCCTCTTCAGGAAGTCGTAAAATTTAAGAAACGAAATTTCCACTTCCGGATGTGCATATGGCCCTTAGGTTAACTCAGCCTACACCAAAAATGAGTACCAGGTGAATTCCTGGGGAGAAAGGCGGCCGGGCGTAGAGCTAACCTTTCTACCCATCAAGTGCTGAGGTTACGGACAGTGGAAGCCTTTACGTTCCACCCCTCCAAGGGCCTTTATGGCCTGTACGGAGATGACTTTGCTTTACATTAACTACAGTAAATAATTGGCATCCCGGATACACGACACGGGTAATCACATTCCGTTTGTTAATTTATTGCGCATCATATTAACAACTTTTTCCCTAAGCATTTTTTAAAATTCAAATTATAATTTTAAATATTAATGTTTCCACTTCTGATGTCCAGGATCTTCCGAAAAATACTCTCCGATAATGTCATCATATCAACTAGAAGAATGTCCATACTGACCGCCCATGGCCAAAGAGTGACCGTGACGATAATCATATGCTCGTGCTTCCTGTGACTGAATCGCAGATAAAAGTCACAGACACTTTTGTGTCAGAGATACGCCGGTCACAGATATTCTGAAATATCATTTAAGCTCATCTGTAATCCCAACTGCGAGCTCACTGCATCAGCTCTATTGCACTTTGATTCAATCTCACCTACTATATTACTTATATCTGAGAACGAAAGGATTACAACTGAAAAAGTGGTATGTTTGTGATTTTACAATAAAAGTACAGATTCTACCTCTACAACGTCCGAAAATATTATAACAAAAAATTAAATTATTAATTCCAGGAACAAGTTCTAGCGTTTTCATTGTTTTGTTTATTTCGAAAGAGTCTTTTCCAGATTATAATAATTGATGTAAGAACTACGGACATATCAATTTTCTTAAAAATTGTATAACAGGTCCATTTTTGAGAGACTCTTATGTAATGTTCTAAAGCTTTAAACTATTCTGCTTGAAATCATGGATTTTGAATCATAACCCTTTGGTCCTCGGCTATAGAAAGAATTTACCCATTCTACCTTTGTATTCACAACCGGAGACTGAATATTGTTATGTTTCTAACCCAATGACATCATTTTAGTCCCGAAAAGGATAATTGTCACATATTTGTACCTATTTTTAACTTCCATAATATTATTTTGCAGGCTTTCAATACAATCTGCCACAAAGACCAAGACCAAGTCTTCATTATAGGCCAAACTGCTTACTATATTTCCAATTAATTAATTCCTCACCTGCCCCTTTATGCACTTCAGTAAACAATTAAATATAAATGTATATTTAATAAAGTTAATGAATAATGAAACACATTATCTCTCTGTGAAGTAGCGTTAGTTTTAAAGACCATGAATACTAACCAACCATCACGTAATAAACTCCTTACAATTAAATATAAAATGTTCTTGTTTTCCCTTATTGTATTTTCTCGGGGGCAATCTCTACTTGGGAAAATTCGATATAAACATTTTTTATTCACCACTTAATAGTATAGCCATAACTGTAACATTTTGTTATAGGAAGGTTGTAAAGAAAGTAATAGCGACGTAGTCCAGACATTCGCGGGAGATCGAATAGGATATGGGAGCGGTCAAGTGGCGCTGTTGACGATGTGCAGTGTGCACTTGACGGGCGTCCAGTTGGGAGTGTTGTTGCTGTGTGGCTGTGAAGTGAAGAGTGTCTATTTCACCGCTCTAAAGCATGTCTTCAAAAGGTGATCAGCGTTCGTGAATTAACATCGATGTTGCACGTGACAAAAGTGCATCGGAATGTTATCGAGGATTACTTGAAGCCTGTGGAGGTAATTAATTACCGTATAGGGTGGTTTCGCAATGGTTCAAGGCGTTTCATGTGTGTAGGAATGAGACGGCGTATTTGCACCGCACAGGTTGGCCGTCCATTCCACAAGATTAGATTGACATAGTGAGTGGTCTCCTTCCCGTAGAACATCGATGAACTAACGGTAATTATCCGTAGAGGTTGGTCTCTGTCATCAAGCGGGGTGGCACATATTGACGAAATGTATTAACATGAGGATGCACTGGCTGACATCCACCTGGGTAGAGACTGCAAAGAAGGAGACGCACTTCCGCAGCGTATTGTTGTCATTGATGAGACTTTGGCACGAGCCTATCAGCCTGAAAAGACGTCAGTCTGACGAAAAGCATCGCCCAGATATACCAGGTCCACAGAAACTTCAACAGGAACCCAGTCGGGTGAAGTTGGTGCTGATTGTGACATACGGCTACGTGAGTGTTATTCTTAAGCATGCTGTGCCTCAGATACAAACCGTCAACAGTCACTACTGTTGCCGATTTCTGGAGGAACATCTGCGTCCGGCCATACAGCACAAAACGATCATCCTATCGTGTCAAGCTGTTATTGCAACGATAGCATAGGAAGTTCTTGGAGCACCCTCCGTACTCACAAGATACGAGTATTTCTGGCTTCGACCTGTTTCAGAAGTTGAAAGAAGCCCTGCGAGGCGGCTTATTTCCTGACGTGGCATCTGTACTCCACGCGGTTATCAACAGAGAACGCCTTGCCAACGGTCCGGAACGGCTTCGCGACAGTAGACAGAAGGTACCAGACTCTGCGGGTGACTACAATGAAGGAATGTAATGCAATTGAAATTGTTAATCGATTAAATATTGCGTTCTACCGATATTGCCATTACTTTATTTACAACCCTCGTAGCAATGTTTTTACTCTTAAATCATTTACTTTATCTCAATTAGTATCCTTATGTAGTGATGGGATAATCGAATACAAAATAATAGATTTTTCGATTATTTCATTTTATATCCCCTATTCGACTATTTTTTGATTATTCATTCGAATGACTGAGGCTATCGAATAGTGAGTATTTTTTCCATCCGATTATTTTCTCGATTATTCATTCGGAACTGTATTCGAATGAATGAGGCAATTGAATAGTGAGTAATCGAATATGCGAGTGAAAAGTGATGTTATTAAGACAGTCAATTCACTCATTTAGTTTCAACATTTGGATATACGTTTGTAAAAAGGCGTATTTCAATTGTCCATAGTAGTTCATGTATTAGCTTATTACAGTCGATTATCCATCCGACACACATAAACCGAAAAAATTATTCATGACTAGAGCCCGGGTTTTTATTCATTAATAAGTTACAATGTAAACTTACTGAAGCGAGTAACAAGTATAGTCTACCTTCACAACGATAATGCTATGGAGTTTGCATAAACATTAGGGGTACTGTCCATCAGTACCCCCTATCATTTATGTTACTCTTACTACGTTATTGAAGAGCGGGTGGCCTGTATTTCCTACTAACCAAATTAGTTTGCAGTCTAACCTGTCACTGCATAAACATTTGGGCTTTATTCATGACGCATCCGAATATTCTATGCGATACAACTGAATGATACTGTATTTGTAATACTTTCGATTATTTTACTCGATTATTTATTTATTTATTATCTAAATAATCGGATGGAGGTTATTTGATTATTAAAAGTATTTGACTATCTCATCGCGTTTCTTACGTTTTACTTAAAAAATATGCTCCAATATTTGAGCTCCCTGTACTGTATACAATTCCACGAAAATAAAATAAGGACATATTTCCCACTGATAAGACATATATTTTAAGATGCTAGCTGTACCGTTGCTTCGTTCAGGTTTTTTAAAGGACTTTAATTCATTTAACTCAAGATATAAGAGAGCTTCTATGGAGAGCTATTTATTGCAATACTTCATCAGTTAATTGAATAGTTGGGAAACTTTCAGCAAGGCGAGAGCGCTTCTTCATCTCTGAACGAGATATAAGAAAGTTGGTGTCAGACCTACTTCTTTGTTTTTGCTTGGAAGAGTTCAAAGCAAGGAATCCCTCACTGAAAATTATGAAGTAGTGGAAAAGGAAATGTTCTGAAGGGACATAAGTATTTCAAAATAGAACTTGTGAGAAATTTACAAAAGTAATTTATAATGAGGGAACATGGTAGCCGAATGGCTTTGGAACAGCCTTTTCTTCTAGCTGGTCACGATTTGAATCCCAGTCAATGCATTTGGGATATTTTAATGTGGATTTACGTTCCTATGATGTCAATTCCAGGAAAGTTAGACGTCTGGTGGAGGTTTTTTATTTTAAGTCGAGTGCACGGAATATTGTCGATACAGAAAAAGTGGTTTACATTTGTAATGGAATGTTACATTGCCTCTGCCTCGCCCAAGGTCTGCCTCTATCTGATTCTAGGAATTCCATTGTGTTGATTGGCAGCCATCCTTTTTAACCCTTAGTTTGTAAAGTTGAACCCAATAACTACCAAATTTTTAAATCAATATTCCTTTTTTGCTAGTGGCTTTACGTCGCACCGACGCAGATAGATCTTACGGTGACGATGGGAGAGGAAAGGCTTAGGAATGGGAAGGAGCTGGCCGTGGCCTTAATTAAGGTACAGCCCCAGCATTTGACTGGTGTGAAAATTGGAAACCACGGAAAACCATCTTCAGGTCTGCCGACAGTGGGGTTCGAACACATTATCTCCCGGATGCGACCTCACAGCTGCACGCTCCTAACCGCACGGCCAACTCGCTCGGCAAATCAGTATTTTAGTATATTCTGGATACTATGATCAGTTCTAGGATTGAGAAATGACAAATATATTTCTTAAAATAATTCCTTTAGAGTAATCAATATATTTATGTCGATCCCGAAATGGGGATCAAGCTTTCAGAAGCCCTCAATGCTTAATTGAAATAACCATGAAGGTGAAAGTGTGTTCTATATAATCTGAAAGCATTATACATAAAATTCAGTTGATTGGAATTTAGAAATAAAATATTATAACACGACTTACTGCTATTTGAAAATTCGCAAGTGTTGAAACTTCTGAATACCATGCCTCATCACATAAATCACACACTACAACCCACAGTCTTGGCAACAATGAACAAACACTTCAACCAGAAGCTTCAAAAATGTCTGAAGAACAATGTCAACACGCAATTATTGTTACCAACCTAAACATAGAAACAGAATTTCCAAGGAAAGAAGAAATCCCCAATTAGGGATCATGGCAGTTAATTGGTTAACGAGATCACGATAATTAAACAATTAATGCATAATAATTTGATGGACTGGAAACTTTAACCAATATTCAGGTTAATCATATACACCGTATATTCATTTAATTATATTCCTAGTAATTTGCTAGAAAGAGTGATGAAAGTGAATATTTGAATCCTTTAAACGAAGTGTAACATAATTTATCCGCATATCTTTGGGATGAAACTGTCTAATCATTAAACTGTTGTTACGAATAAAACATTGACTGGTTTATTAATTCAAAGAAATCGAGGATGACCCAATTAGTAAACCCACACGCAAGTGGTTATGTGAAATTCTCCGCTATACGGGAAAGCATAAAATCATGGATACGTGTTTTGTCTTAGAAGACGGGAGAACGAGTACAGAATCTTTGGGTGCTCCCCTCTTAGTAGCCTCTACGGAGGCAACATACGGAGGATACAGAGGAGATAATAAAAGAGTTCCAATAAATCGAAAGAAATATGTAAAACCATGATGTACGTCCAGCAATATGGCTGCTGATCCAGCACACAACATTCCCATGCCATGTCAAAAGATAGCCCCACCTATCAACATCTACGTCCAAAGAAATAGTCGTTGATTTAGCACACAATTTTATAGCCCTAAATATTCGTACGACACATAATGATCCTGAAACAAAAACAGCCAGTGGATCCAATTCACAATGCCTTAATTACTGCGATGATGCTTATTATCTAAAGAGGTCCAAAATCCAAGTCACCAGCCTCTCATAATTATACTAATCACTTGTAAAGCAGAACCGTGGTGTATCTCTTATAGTGGTGATAATCGCAAGTAACGCCAGCCCATGGTGTTCCTCACATAGTGGCACTTATCACAGGTTCCGGCTAGATCCGTGGTGTTCCTCACTTAGTAGAACTAATCACAGGCCACGCAGAGTCATGGTGTTGATCACATATTAGTACTAATCATAGACAATGTAGACCCACGAGGTATGACACATCATTGCAACGCCCATAGACAGCATTAACCCATGGTGTTCCTCACACAGTGGTACTAATCACGGACGCCAGCCAAACCCGTGGTGTTTCTCACATAATGGTACTACTCTCAGGCAACGAAGACCCATGGTGTTCCTCACATAGTGGTACTAATCACGGACAACGTAGACCCACGGTGTTTCTCATAAAGTGGTACTACTCATTAGTGTTGGCTACTGAAAGCATGATTCGAAGCAGTGTACCGATTTATTCAAGTGTCCGAGCGAATCGATTCACAGGAACGGCGAGCTCACGGCACACGATTCAGCTTACTCCCAGCGGAGAGTCCTGAGTGGCGCACTAGCGGGACACTGGATGTTGGCGGGGAGCCGAGCTTCCGCTGCAGCGAGACAGTGAATCATGGCACACCGAAAGAATCGTGCGCAAGCAGGGCTCACTGAGACACAAGATACACACGGATCATTATCGGCACACTGGACACTGGCGGAGAGCTCAGTTTCCGCTGCAGCGAGACATACAGTGAGCCATGGTACACTGAAAGAATGGTATGGTATAATGGACTCTCGAGCTCAGCTCATTTGAAAATAATACCCACTTGCGTTCGCTGTCCTCTTCTTACAGGAAGGTTTAAATAATAGATGGATTTATTTATAGTGTTAAAAAGGTAGTCAAAACATAAGTCTAAAGTAGCTAGTAAGTAGGTAGGCCATTAGGTTATACTATTTATTAGTTTAATGAATATTAGTGTTATAACTTAGTTGACATTTGACAATTAATTAAACTCGACTCTAGCCTGCCCTATGACTATGACTCATGCTCATGACCACTCAAAAGTACCTGTTTTATATTGGGAAGAACGGCTCAGTATTCTCTCAGTTCATATGTCACATCTTTGTACAAGACTTCAATCATATGTGGACAGTAAGTGAGAGCCGACTGACGCAATAACTTAACCAACAGTATGTTGAATCAGAAAACCAGCGGGCTACTGTACATCTCGTGTAGCCTATACAAAATATGACGATTTAAAAATATCCTCTGCTGGTAGAAAAATACATATTTTCAAAAATGACCAAGCGAGTTGGACGTGCGGTTAGTATCGCGTAGCTATGCAGTTGCATTCGGGGGATGGTGGGTTCGAATCCCACCGTCGGCAGCCGTTAAGATGGTTTCCGTAGTTTCCCCATTTTCACACCGGGAAATGCTGGGAATGTACCTTAATTAAGGCCATGGTTGCTACCTCCCTGATCCCAGACCTTTCCCATCCTGCGTCGCCGGAAACCTTCGATGAATTAGAGTGACTAGCATTATTTTCTAAGAAAGGAGTTCATAGTATGAAGACCAGATGGCAGCAGCAAGCACTGAATGCTGTTGCTGCTGTCTTACCAGTACATACTACATAGATGCAGTAGGAGGGGTGACTAATGTGCCGTGAATCGTACCACTGTATCGATTCAGTAACGTGAACGGAATCAAATGAATCGATTCAGTAAAATGAATCGAATGTCCTATCACTACTACTCATAGGTAACGCAGACCCATTCTGAACTCAGTGGACCCGACCGATGAAATGTACACAACAAGTAGTAACGCTGAGACCCTTAGCGTTCCTCGCATAATGGTACTGTTTCCATGTAAAGTAAACCCATGTTTGTTCCACACGTAATGTTACTAATCACAAGTAGTCTTGTGGTTCTAATGGCATCATCCCTTGGTCGCCCCTTTGTGTCGCCTCTTACGACAGGCAAGGGATACCGTGGGTGTATACTTCGTCTGCGTCCCAACACACAGGGGTAAGTACACGTGTCAAATTCGATGTGCAAAGTATGAACGTTGGTTCTGAAGGAGTTAGAAACCTCTACTTTTATTTTTACCAGTGCACTGTGTTATGACCAGTTGTGTACAATTTCTGTTCGCTGAGGGAGGTCCTTATTTTAAGCTTCCAACATCTCACATGCTCTCCGTCACTGTCATCTTCCCTCCTCATGTATCATTAACACACATCCCTCACTTCTTTGAAGAAACATATTGTTCACTTTTCCCTACCACCCTCTCACTCACTATCTCCAGTTACTGTCTGTCTTCTTATTTTTATTTCTCCTCAGAGTTCCCAATTTAAACTTCTTCTCCTCCTTCCCGGTTCGTCTCTCAAAGGGCGTCCAATTAAATAACACCCTTTCCTTTGTCGTGCTGCATGCCAAGTCGAAGTTGGTGGCTATGATAATATTTTGCTAATGAATGACATTTATTTCCTCCCCAGAGCGCTGTCAGTATAATGGCTGTCATATGATTTTGTTAAAGAAAAGATTTCTCATGCATGTCAAGTAACATTCTATCAAGTTATTAAGAAATATTTTCCTTACGCTGTGAAGAAAAGACGTGGATTCTACTTCGTTATAGAGGTGATTGTGATGCCATTACCAGCCACTTTCATGTTTTATCCACGCGATACAGCAGTTGATTCTCGTGACCAGTGGTTTGGAAATGTGGTGGTAAGTTACACAATGGATGTCAGTGGGGAGGAGGGATTTGAGCACACTTTAAGCATAAAAACTAATCGTGAGATAGTGGGTTCGAGCCCCACTGTCGGCAGCCCTGAAGATGGTTTTCCGTGGTTTCCCATTTTCACACCAGGCAAATGCCGGGGCTGTACCTTAATTAAGGACACGGCCGCTTCCTTCCAATTCCTAGGCCTTTCCTATTCCATCGTCGCCGTAAGACCTGTGTTAGTGTGACGTAAAGCAAATAGCAGGAAAAAAAAGCATAAAAACTGTGTATTGAACCCATGACATTGGCCCAAAGGGTACAGTATAGAGCTCAGTATATCAAGATTTGATGATGATGATGATGATGATGATTATTGTTTAAGGGGCCTAAGAGCTCGACCCCTAAGTACGAGATGCGACGAAATGAAACGATAAAACTTCAAAATGTATGTAGAATGATTACGATGAAAGGATGACCATGAGTTCAAAGCAATCAGAAGGTCCAATTCACAATGCCTTCTTTTCTGAGATGATGCTTGTCCTAAACGGGGCTCCAAAATCCAAGTTACCGGCCCCACATAATAGTACTAATCACTGGTAAAGCAGAACCATGGTAATACTCCTATAGTGGAAAATGAAAACCTACAACCTGTTTTCCAGTCATTGACCGGGTCAGGGATGTAATGAATGAATCATATATAGGCTATTATTACGATGGGCTCGCCACTCCCAAAGCGATGTATATTACTGACTGATAGATGGTATGAAATGAGAATGGAGAGTGGTGCTGGAATGAAAGATGACAGGGAAAACCGGAGTACACGGAGAAAAACCTGTCCCGCCTCCGCTTTGTCCAGCACAAATCTCACATGGAATGACCGGGATTTGAACCACGGTATCCAACGGTGAGAGGCAAACGCGCTGCCGTCTGAGCCACGGAGGCTCTCCTATAGTGCAATCACCTCAACGTGAAATGCAACATTCTTGGACTGGCAGGGGGCAATCGGAGAACCATTTCTACAATAATTTGCAAAAAAAAATTAATATTCAGAGGCTGATTGGTTGTATATTCGTTTCTTTTATGTCATTTTCCATATTTGTATAACAGATTTCAGGTAAATTCAAGGCCATATCATTGGTTTGTAGTTTTCATATCATTCTGTTTGTTTGTTTGTTTGTTGTACCATCACGGAAAAATGACTCTATATATTTCAACACATTTTCGTATATAAAGTCCCCTTTCTTGATGTAGATTTCAAGGTAAATGGATTGGTGGTTTACGGGAAGATCATGTACTGCCGATTTTCTCTGAAATGTCATCTATAAGGCATGATCAAGAAGTTTCCGTTTGAGGGCATAGCTGCAGCGGACATGCAACGTAGCGCGACTCCGATGCGGGTATATAAAAACGGCCATGTAACAGTGGGATTAGCGTGGCAGTCCTGTCGTACCGAGGTGCGTGCGTTCAATGCGGTCACGTGAACTATTGCGACGTTATTACCAAATGCGTCCAAACAGGACCAACGTGTGGTTATTCCGTTCTTGGTTGCCGAACGGGTGGACATCCATCGGAGAATGAATACTGTGTACGGGGTAGCATGTCTGTCGAAGACCACCGTTATGGAATGGTGCACCAAATTCCGTGCGGGTCGCGTTTCGACACAGGACGCCGGTCCATCTGGGAGGCCAGCATCATCCATTACGCTAACTCAAGTGGGAGATACTCGAGCACCCGCCATATAGTCCTGATCTCTCCCCATCCGATTATCACGCCTTCGGTTCCCTCAAAAATGCCTTGAAATATCGAAGCTTCCTGTAGGACGAGTGCCTCAAATGCTCACGGTGATTTTGCTTGATTGGCATCCCGATTCACGACTGTACGGCCATCAAAACGAAACTTTTTGATCGCCCCTGATAGTTTTAAACATTTAAAAAGGATTCAGAACACTATTTGATTTACTCTTGAGATAACGGAGTAAATTGATGTTTTCTATAGGCTTAATTTCTTTTATGACTGGCTCCCTCATAGCCCGAAATTGAATCTACGGTTTGGCAACGCTTCAATCTGTTTGCAAATACTAACATGCCACCAAGGTAGTACCCCGTGAAGCCACGTTCCTTATAGCTAATCCGCTATAGCAGTGCAATGAAAGTCTAATATTAATAGATGTATGTCCTGCCTCTTTTGCTGCCACTCATCTCCCAAAAATGGCACCACTGGTGAGGTGAATTTCAAGACACGATTTCTGGAATTGTGCAAAAAAGTAATTCGCCAAGACTGGTGTAACGGGAAGGATAATGATGAAATATTAACATTTAATTAAAAACGCAAAGTATGCTATGTGCATGTGTGGTTTACTTCTTGGGAATTTCTTGTTTACCGGCACATTTTTTTTCGTTTGTTAGGGTAAACATACAAATTTGTGGCAAAGTCAAGAATCGAATCCGTAATATTTGTTAGGGCATATTTTGCTACCTCTAAGGTAGGTTGAATCGACAGTTCTGACCATGGTAAACTACTAAAAGCTAATGCCATAAGGAACGCGGCGGACGGTGTAAGGTTGAACTATTGTATGATCACTTACCATTGTTTATCACCGGATTCACCTTGCACACACAACTATATCATAATATATAGGGTTGCCAGGTTGTACGTTTCTTCCGTACTCTTACGTATTTTACTCATAATTTAGATATAAGTTTTTATTTCTCCGTGCAGCACTTTCTTCCTTTCATCAATATTTAGCAGTGGGTTATAGTAGAACCCATGAAAATCCTCTTAATATAACAAAAGTAACATCTTCAAAATTTTTACCTTTGTTACGCAAGTTTGGATTGCGGCAATAAATTAATGTCATATTTATTCGAAGATTCAAAAACAGCCGTGGCAAGACGAAGGAAGAAATGTTAGTGAAAAATATATTAGCAACTAAAAGTATGTCATTTTGTTCTTATTATTATTCTTGTACCATGTACTCACTGGATGGCGGCAATATCAGGGCGATCAGGTCCTTGTTCTCAGCAACTCGAAAAATAGTGGGGTGGGGTTACTGAGGCCATACCGTTCTGGTAGATTCCGTAGCCAAGATATTCTCCGTCTTCCCCTACTTCTTCTTCCTTCAATTTTACCTTGTAAAGGAGTCTACATTTATCATTTCGAATGGTATGGCCAAAGAACACGTGTTTCATTTTTTGATATTGTGCGTGACCTGTAGCTCTTTGTTCAGGCGTTGGAGTACTTCAGTGTTACGTATTCTGTCAACCCATGATATTCTTTGCGGGCGTCGGGAGCATCACACCTCAAAGGATCGAAGTATTTTCGGTTGTATTATCTGTAAGTGTCCCAGTCTCGCAACATAAAATAAGACAGAAAATACATAACACCGAAGTAAATTGAGACGGAAATTGATCTTAAAGTCCCTTCAGACAAGTCTGCTCATTCTCTTGAATGCAGTTCTTGCCTGTTCAATCCGGGACGTAATTTCAACAGCATTGTTCCAGCTGTGATCAAAATACGCTGCCGAGACTCTTAAAATTGTTGGACTTGCTCCAGTGATCTGCCAGCTACTGTCAAGTTAACAGGCTGAGAGTGAAATGTTTGCTTTTGATCATTACTTTGGTCTTTTTCGTGTTTAAACGAAATGCACTGTAGACATTCCTGGACACTTCCGTATTCTCCCGTACTGAAGTGAGAGACATGTTGACAGTGGCGCACCTGGCGGTCCGACCTTAAACTTCAGGTGGCAAGATTAAAACAACAACCGTTGCACATTAAAATTGATAGAAATAATGAAACTAAATAATGATTTTGTGCGAATCCTTGGCTGAATAGTCAGCGTTGAGACCTTCGGTTCAGAAGGTCACGGATTCGATTGCCGGCCGGACCGGGAATTTGAATCGCGTCTAATTAATTATTCTGGCTCGGGAACTGGGTGTTTGTATTTATTCCAACACGTTTATCTTCATATTCAAACAACACACTACACTTCCAAACACCAGAGAAACATGCAATAGTGATTACTATACCTCGTATTTCTAATAATGTTATTTGATTTACGTCCCACTAACTACTTTTTAAGGTCTTCGGAGACGCCGAGGTGCCGGAATTTAGTCCCGCAGGAGTTCTTTTACGTGCCAGTAAATCTACCGACACGGGGCTGTCGTATTTGAGCACCTTCAAATACCACCAGACTGAGCCAGGATCGAACCTGCCAAGTTGGGGTTAGAAGGCCAGCGCCTTAACCGTCTGAGCCACTCAGCCCGGCCCTCGTATTTCTAGCTGCTTAAATGTTTCTTTTCTAGCTGCCTAAAACAGACTCTCTAATAGGTTGTAAACATTTTTTGCTAGCTTCAATTGTAAGTATTTTAATAAGCATCAGTTAAAATACCATGTTTATTTTGCTACATTGATAATAACTCGTTATGGGTTAAATATAAATCAAGTTTCACTCACATCTTTGCTGCGAACGTCACAAAATAGAATTTTACCACCCGGGGTGAAATGGGGAATCTCCTGTAACCAGTTTTTAATTAAAGACGACTTGGAACCTGACACTTTCGGCATAATTCATAGTGCATAATACACTATTACACTCAGATTCAAGGTCGTCTCGCTAGGTGCGCTCGCAATCAATGTCTTGCGATATCTCGCAAAGTGGCACGTATTCTCAGTAGTGCATTTGTTTAAACGCAGACCTGCTTCAGCACTTGCTGCAAGCAGAGCAGTGATTTTGTTAATATCCTGAAATCCGCTGAACATATCAAGTGGACTGATGTTAGGAACAGGTGTCCACTTTGAAATTGTAATAAATTTCGGCATGCCTTGCAAAGTGTTTTTTAACATACTAAAGAATATCAGAAGACTGTTACATAATGAAATGTAATGTCGTATGGCTTTCAGTGCCGGGATATCCCAGTAAGGGTTCGGCTCGCTAGGTGCAGGTCTTTCTATTTGACTCCCATAGGCGACTTACGATTCGTGATGAGGATGAAATGATGATGATGACAACACATACACCCAGCCCCCGTGCCATTGGAATTAACCGATTAAAGTTAAAATCCCCGACCCGGCCGGAAATCGAACCCGGGACCCTCTGAACCGAAGGCCAGTATGCTGACCGTTCAGCCAACGAGTCGGACTGCTACATAGTGATAAATCATTTTAAAATACCGACGTGTTACGAAGCAACAGGGTTTTTTTTTAGATATAAATGCGTGTGTGTTTTGATCGAAAATGGAATTTTATGAACATTATTAAGGCATGTGTTATTCTAAAATGTGTCAATGAGGAATCTTCCATTTCATCATTAAAAAATTAATAATAATGTTATTTGTTTTACGTCCCACTAACTACTTTTTGGTCTTCGGAGTCATTAAAAAAATAGTGGCAAGCGAAGTCACATACGATGAAAACAACAAAATCGTCGTTTTTGCATTTTAAGAGTTTACGTCTGAGCTCCAGATTTATTTTCTCACTCTTATCAGATTTACTGATACATTTACGATTACAAAATTTTTAATCATTTAAGGGGAGGCAGGACTGAAATTTCAAACTTCTACACTTTTCAAGTTATTGTAATTAAATTTATGTCACATACAAATACCCTTACTAGTAAGCAAAAGCGAAAGCTAGTTGCTTTACGTTGCACCGACACAGATAGGTCTTATGGCGACATGGGACAGGAAAGGCCTAGGAATGGGAAGGAAGCATCCGTGGCCTTAATTAAGGTACAGCCCCAGCATTTGCCTGGTGTGAAAATGGGAAACTACGGAAAACCATCTTCAGGGCTGCCGACAGTGGGGCTCGAACCCACTATCTCCCGCATGCGAGCTCACAGCTGCGCGCTCCTAACCGCACGCCCAACTCGCCCGGTAAAGCAAAACGCAAAGTCATCTCCGTACAGGCCATGAAGGCCCTTGGATTGGTGGAAGGTAAAGGCTTCCACTATCCGTAACTTGGGCACTTGATGGGGTAGAGTGGTTAACTCTACGCCCGGCCACCTTTGCCCTCAGGAATTAACCTGGTACTCATTTTTGGTGTAGGCTGAGTGAACCTCAGGGCCATGTGCCTTTCCGGAAGTGGAAATCCCGTTTCTTAAATTTTACGACTTCCTAAGGGGGAAACTAACCCACGTTCTTCCGGCCGAACCGAGCACGCATTTACCACCTCGGCCAGACAGCCACTGTAAGGTGTGTACTAAATTTCATTCATTTAGTTATTTGGGTTTCGAAGTTCTTCCTTTTACACATTTTTTGACGCGCTCCTCGTGACAATTTTGTCTGAAATGAAACTAAAGTTAGTAAAAATGTACCTTATGGATGTACAAATAAAGTTTGCTCTACGTTTTAAAATTCTGCGAAGATTATTACAGTCAATAGAATTATAATTCTTAATATTTTAATTTTATCATTTTTAAAGGCATGGCTCTAATTAAACACGAAAAATAAGGCTGTTATACATACTGGATATAAAAAATCAACAGCAAGTGTTAATTCTGACATATAGCTGAGGAAAACACTTTCACGAGAAGTATATTGTACACAGCAACAAGTGCTAAAATGTGAAACTGAGAAAACAACACCTAAAAAGGAGACAACCTTATCCTCACGTCAGAACTCTCCAGTTATGGCTCTTATTAGCATTATCGATGTCGGATTGGATAATGTATTATTTTCTTATACAGTATGGACCGGAATATTTTTTATGCAAAAATATTTTTTTCCAAAATCCTTCAAATTTAAGACATATCTCCCCTTAAATGTCTCAACTGGAGTCACTAGATTCGATTCCTGGTTCGTGCAAGGATTCATTCTGAGCTGAAACTGAGTGTTAGGACGGAATTCAATCAAACTTCTGAGCTGGATTCAAGATTTGTCGGATATGTGATTCAGCTAACACAGGTGAAGAAATCAGCTGAGGAGTTCCTTGCAGTGACGTGTATCTGTAGGTAATCTAGCTTGCCTTCAGCCAAATTGGTAAACTCAAACCAATGAAAAACACTCTACAGTGAATCTGTATTGGTTGAATTTTTAATGTCATTGTGTCTAACTTTTCGTTTATATATTCCTATTGTATGGCAGTTCTAGATTCTTTTTTACCAAGTAAACTTGACTAGAATCACACACCTCTTGCTCAACGCTGCTTTGGATCCAATATTTCTGCAGACTGCACTTCTTCGTGAAATAGAGGTGTAACTTATGTATATTATTCTAATCCTCCCTTCTTTTCTTCTGTGGACTCTCACCTTCAAGAAAGAGAAGATATATTGCTCTGAGGTTTCAGTGTGAGTACAGGATGGTACAGAAGCTAGCCGCATATCTGGAATTCAGCCCGAAAAGTGGACTGATTTAATGTGAAAATATATCGGATTTTCTGTTGAGCCACACAGTCACCGGCAAAGAACATTATATTTTTACAGGGCATTCATCTGATTTTATGTATTCATACACACAGCTGCCAATTTCTTTCGCGGTAAAAGTGAGAGAGCCGGGCTGAGTGGCTCAGGCAGTTGAGGCGCTGGCCTTCTGGCTCTAACTAGGCAGGTTCGATCCTAACTCATTCCGGTGGTATTTGAAGCTGTTCAGATACGTCAGCCTCGAGCCGGTAGATTTACCGGTGGGTAAGAAAACTCCTGCGGCACTAAATTCCGGCACCTCGGCGTCTCCGAATATCAGAAAAGTAGTTAGTGGTACGTAAAGTCAATAACATTATTATTATTTCTTTATCTGATTAAACTTCAGAGTCGGTTTTTCCCTAGGACTCAGCGACGGACCCCACTTTTACCGCCTCAAGGGCAGTGTCCCGAAGCTTCAGACACTGGGCCTGGGTACAACTGGGGAGGAGAACCAGTACTTCGCCCAGGAGTACTCACCTGCTATGCTGAACAGGGGTCTTATGGGGGATGGGAAGATTGGTAGGGATAGACAAGGAAGAGGGAAGGAAGCGGTCGTGGTCTTATGTTAGGTACAATCTCGATATTTGCCTGGAGGAGAAGTGCGAAACCACGGAAAATCACGTCGAGGATAGCTGAGGAGGGAATCGAACCCCCCTATACTCAGTTGACCTCCCGAGGCAGAGTAAACCCAGTTCCAGCCCACGAACCACTTTTTGAATTTCGTGGCAGAGCCGGGAATCGATCCCGGACCTCTGGGGATGGCAGCTAATCACACTAACCACTACACTATAGAAGCGGACATTATTATTATTATTATTATTATTATTATTATTATTATTATTATTATTATTATTATTATTATTATTATTTTAATTCTTATAAGTGAGATATTTGACCACACGGTGTTTCCAACATATGTTGTAAATCATAGCAGCATATTTCGCTCTCACCATTTTCTCTTGACTGCCGAACATCACTCTCTTCTTGACGAGAGACGTCGTTTTGCTTTAGGTGATTTTGGTACTCATTTTCTAGCTGAACTTGTTCTCCTTGCCCAGCATTCTTATACATTGCACAGTCAACACTGTGATTTGTTTTTAAAAGGAGAATTCAATCAATCAATCAATCAATCAATCAATCAATCAATCAATCAATCAATCAATCAATCAATCAATCGATCAATCAATCAATCAATCAATCAATCAATCAATCAATCAATCAATCAATCAATCAATCAATCAATCAATCAATCAATCGATCAATCAATCAATCAATCAATCAATCAATCAATCAATCAATCAATGGATAAATAAATAAATAAATAAATAAATAAATAAATAAATAAATAAATAAATAAATAAATGGATGACAATAGACTAACTAAACGAATCTTCCAGTACCTTTGGGAAAAGAAATCAACTACCACCACTTGGATTCAAGAAGTCAAGAAAGACCTGGAAGGAACAACATACGAGAAGAAGAATTATTGGAAAGACAGATTTTTAGGAAGAAAGTCTTACAAATGGATGGATTCCAAGGGAGGAAGGAAAAGAAAACAGGCACAAAGTGGACTGAAGACAGGAAAAAGAAACACAGTGAAACAATGAAATAATACTGGAAGAAAAGGAAAGAACAACTAAGGAGGAACAATTGAAATTGTAACGTGGTCCTTAGAAGGCCGGAACGCAAGAAGGAGAAGAAGAAGAAGAAGAAATAAATAAAAAATCATCTTGGTTACAGGATGGTCCATATGTCAATGTTAACTCCAGATTTTCGTCATCATGTGAATTATATTAATATGTTGTACTACCGGGGCTTCATCATAGGAACCAGGGTACTTACTCTCTGAAAAAGATTTTTCCGAAAGGAAGACGTGTTATTATTAAGATAAGGTTTATTTGTAGGTACAAGTTGTTTAGGAAGTTCTTCTTCTTCTTAATCTGTTTACCCTCCAGGGTCGGTTTTTCCCTCGGACTCAGCGAGGGATCCCACCTCTATCGCATCAAGGGCAGTGTTCTGGAGCTTCGGACCCTGGGAAGGGGATACAACTGGGGAAGATGACCAGTACGTCGCCCAGGCGGCCTTACCTGCTATGCTGAACAGGGAAGATTGGAATGGATAGGCAATGAAGAGGGAAGGAAGCGGCCGTGGTCTTAAGTTAGGTACCATCCCGGCATTGGCCTGGAGGAGAAGTGGGAAACCACGGAAAACTACTTCCAGGATGGCTGAGAAGGGAATCGAACCCCCCTCCCGAGGCTGAGTGGACCCCGTTCCAGCCCTGATACCAGTTTTCAAACTTCGTGGCAGAGCCGGAATCGAACCCAGGCCTTCGGGGCTGGCAGCTAATCACACTAGCCACTACACCACAGAGGCGGACGGATAAGAAGTTAGCAAGCAAAACATATTCTATCAAAAATCTTACATTTGAAGAAAAAGAGGTTTTTAACGTTTTCAGAGTTCTCCATTACTAATGTCTGCTCTGAGAATAAAAGTTTGAAATTAAACTGTGAGCATCTAGAGCAGGGTCTCTCAAACGCGGGTGCAAATCGAGGCGCAAGAACTCCGTGCACTGTGCATCGGTCGCGCTCGGCTTGGCTCGGACCAACGCTTCGTCTCTGGGCTACTCGGCAAAGCTCGGCTAAGCTCGGCTAAGCTCGGCTCTAGTCGGCTCAACTCAGCTCGGATTTGGTGCACTACAGAGCAAGCGTGGAAGAGGGAGGCAGGGGGAGCGAGCGAGACAGGCGTAAGGAAAGAGAGAGTAAGCGCTATTGCTCCAAATCGAGGAGTGGGGGGTCTGTACTCTGGTCAACCAAGGGAAGTCGTCTTTTGCACCGTGCACAGTTCATGCACCCTGAGAGGCCCTGATCTAGAGTAACACTGTTCAGCTGAAATTGTATTCTTCGTACCTAACCTACTGTTATTGTTATCAAAACATGCCGTTCACTCAATGTGTTTTACCTGTCATAAGCAAATTAATTTAATGTAGAATGTATGTGTTTTACACTTTTATTCTTCGGTACGTACAGCACTTACAGTAATTAAGACAACACTTTTTACTTTATTCTGAATAAGAGGAGAAGGGCTGTCTATACATCCAATCCTCCGTGGTAAAACACAGAAACGAACCCAGGACAAGCTAAGCATTTTATAAGGGAAAACATGTAAGGGATTTTCTTAGAATTACTTGCTGCATAACTGAAGAAAGAGCAAATCATTCCGTTATACCACGAACTAGTAATAGATTATTCCAAACACGTCAAGATCTGTTTGACTATTTCAGCCACGTGCAGAACAAGCTGAATCTCTCTACAAACCTGCAATTTCTTTCTCTACCTTTATTTTAATTTTATAATTCACACACACACAACAACAACGTCCACAGTCTACTATCGTTCCCAGAATTTGTCTGGGGAATCAGTTCGAGGGAAAAAGGAAATCGAAGGGAATAAGTTCCTAGTCCCGCAGCTGTTTAAACATTCTATTTGGTAAGTAGACAAATGAACTCTTCTCCAGGTTCGTTTCCCACTGGATCGCATGCAACAGGAAATTCCCAAGGCGTGGATCTAAGAACATTGCTATCTTATTCTAAAACACACCTTCGTGTGCATTTATCAGGTTCAAGACAGCGGTTCCCCGATAAATATGGTATAAAATATTGCTATCATCACCATGAATAACAATAGGAGATAAATTGAGTATTCTAGACACTGTTGTTAAACCTGAATGCCTTACGATTGCAAATATGATTGGAAAATTTGGGCTTGAAGATGTCCGGAAAAGAGAAAGAAAAATTCTGGGCCTTAATGTAAAAAAGGGAACAAGGAGAGTCAAATCTAACGAGTAATTTTATCAGAGAACAGAAGAAGTGGTTGTTTTGATGAAGAACAGAAGGTTTCAGTCCTATGGTCACTTGTTGACGATGGACAGTAACAGACACACAAAGACAATCTTTAAATTCTTCAGGAAGAGGAAGACATGATGATGATGATGATGATGATGATGATGATGATGATGATGATGATGATGATGATGATGATGATTGTTGTTTAAAGGGAGCTTACATCTAGGCCATCAGCCCCTAATTGTACGAGTTCGAACGAAATGACATGATAATTAAAATGTTAAAATGTATCCATTGAGTAGTATTTAAAACGAATAATGATGAAAAATGATGGGGAATTTAAAATAATCAGTGGATCTAATTTGCAATGCCTCATTTTCTGATAAAATGGTAAAAAAATCGATTACGGCAGAATAAGGCATTGCCTTGAATACAGTAATATATACAATTCAAGTGAATAGTAAAAAACACATTAAAATATACTGTACAAACACATACTAAAACAGAGTAAATAAAATCAAACGTAGTAAGCAATAATATAGTCCTGCCCCACGGTGTGGTGGGCAACGCGTCCGCCTGTCACCCGGCGGTCCCGGTTTCGATTCCCGGCCATGTCAGGGGGTTTTAATTGTAAATTATTAATATCCCTGGCCTGGGGACTGGGTGTTTGTGTCGTCCTTAACGTGCCTCTCCTCACATTCAACACTTTACAGTTCCGCTATTTTCAAATACACGCAAGTTCTTAACATATAGTGCGAGTAGATCTTTCTAGGTCGACCGCCCCAAAAAATAGCATTAAAAAACAATAATTAAAAGACCAATAGTATAAAACAATAAAACAGCCCATTATCGCTCATGAAACAGATGACGAGATCTGCTGACTGCTCGTCATCTCGTAGGATGAAGGAGATGGTGCTCGGGAGTTTTAGACTACGGCCAGGGTCACGTGCTCTGTAAGGAACAGGAATGCAGAGCTGAAATAATTTCGGGAATTGAGGTTGAACTTGATGAAGATGGGGGATCTAGAAGATTACATCATGGACAGACATAGATTGAGACAACTAGTCCAAAAGGGCGGCGGTTTCCAGGAGACTAGTGAAAAAAGGGAGGTCCTATACAGAAGAGGAGAGGAAGGAAGTAGCAGAAAAATCTGATGGAAAGTGATGGCAAAGATTGTCAAACATTGTCCACAGACGGCCGAAACGAACGAGGGAAAATTATGATAATAATAGCAAAAGGCACAGAAGGATGAATAAAATTTAGAAGACCTTGAAGAGTGTGCGGGAAAAATAGGATATGTTCTCTATGAAAAACAATCGATATTTTTCTTTTCTTTTACAATTTAATATACGCCACATCGACACAGATAGGTCTTACCAGATGTATGCTTAAGATTTTGCCGGTTTTGAGGTAAAAGAACACATCATTTTTAAGCGAAATTCATTTTCTTTAAATTCAAAGTATTAGCCACGTGATTATACACACACTTCGCCCATCTTTCAGGTAAGTTATGGATATCATACCAGAAGAACTGCATGTCTTTTGAGGCAAACAGTTTGTCGAAATTGCTGAAGTACTTCTCTGTGAGCGTGTGTCCCATTTGATGCGAAGAGGTGATAGTTGGCGCCAAGTCGGGAGAGTACGGCGGGTGCGGAAGGATGTCCCATCCAAGCGATTTCAAGGTGTCTTTCACTGGTTTTGATGTGTGAGACGGCGCAGTGTCGTGTAACAAAATCACTTTGTCATGTCATCCTGCCCATTACGGTCGTCTTTCGATCAATGCATCATTTAAATTAATCATTTGTTGGCGATAGCGTTGTGCATTAACTGTTTCGCCGGGCTTCAAGAGTTCATAATACACAATACCGCTCTGGTCCTACCAGACATAAAGAACCACGTTCAAATTGTCGGAACCATGTCTCGCATGTTATAATCGATGGAGCGTGTCCATTATATTATGTTTCTACCAGCAAATGATGACTTTCCACAATCCTTTTCCTTTCATTATATATAGGAAAAGCAACGCGTGCCGCAAATGTTCTGTTTCAGGCACAAACTTCGACATGATCACTGAACGATACAACACAGTCGCTAGTGTTTGGCGGACTCAACTTGTGTGTGTTGGTAGGTTAATGTCAGACGAACAAACTGACGTATGTGTCATATTCATCTCTTAGTGAAACCGGAAAAGACTTGTGCATACACCCGGCATGGCCACTAAGGTACAGGAAAGAGCTAGCAAAGGGGAGGAAGTGGCCGTAACCTTAATTAAGGTACAGCCCCATCATTTGCCTGGTATGAAAATGGGAAACCACGGAAAACCATCTTCAGGGTTTCCGAAAGGTAGGTTCGAATCCACTATTTCCCGCATGCAAGCTCATAGCTGCAACAATGGATAATTACTATCAACAATGCATTTCCAGAAATTAAAATATCCAACGATAAAGTAATCGAAAGAGTGAACAAATTCAAATACTTAGGTGTAGCAATAAAAATAACAGCGGTAGGGCAGAGAAGAAAAGCATTAAAGTAAGAACTTATCACGGAATGATGAGTATGTTCAACAAAAAGAGTCAGTAGCCAGGAATGCTAAATTGAGATACTAAGAAACTGTAATACTTCCAACTGCTTTATATGCAACAGAGTGTGTGAATGTGTACCCAGATAGAAGAATGAGAAAAACAGAAAAGAGAAACCAAATGAAGAATATTCGGGAGAGTGACAAACACAAATTGAGACGAGAAAAACCAGATCATACTTTCAGAAAAAGGTGATTAAGATTCTTTGGTAACCTGTTCAGAGTGGATAAACACAGGTTAACAAAACACAAATTTTAACACAATGCAAATGAAAAGTCTAAACTAACATTTTCAAAGAAGTCGAAGAAGATTTGGAACTACTTTACATTAAGAAAGAACACGTTGCAAAAAGAAAATAATTTATGAAAGCAATATCTGATGGTAAATTTCCAGAGAAAACCAAGAAGAAATCAGGCAGTAAACGTACAGAAGAAAGAAAACATAAACACTGATAAGAGATGAAGAAATTTTGGGAAGACTATGAGATGGAAACGGTTTCACGTGACCCTAAGATGTCCTAATCGAATAAATTAATGATAATAAAAAATAATAATAAATTTCCCTGGAGGGAACCGTAGTAATTTAATTTCATCCATTGAGAATAATACATTTATACAAACTAAGTCGACCTTTTCAATCGTAAAACCACCAGCTTTTCACTCCGGTCTTTCGTGGACGCGTCAATTGAATTGCTACAACTTCTAAGAAGCTGGCGGCTAGATCAAAGTATAGAAGCTATGTATGCCATTTCAATCGTGAAATTGCCAGCGTTTCGCACAGTTTGGGAGCAGACTCGTCAATTGGATTGCTACACTTTTCCAAGCGGCTGGCGGCTAGTGCGCCGTTAAGACATCACTACAAGCCTCCTTTGATATTCTTAATGAAGAAACTGAATTATGGTTCCCTTCTGGGAACTCATTTCTTTATAGAAAAACCAAAGGAAGGCATTTGTACAAATATAGATACATATCTCCACTACAGCACTGTTACTGTATAGTCTCACACTAAGCGGAACATTGGTTATTCCAATAAAAATGTTAATAATGTACAAAGAATTAAAAGCGTATCTCCTTAGTACCAGTTACATATAAAATCCTATGCCAGTGTCTTGACAACACATCACAACATCAACTAAATCAAAACATGGAGAATATCAATCAGGATTCAGATCACACCGATTGTAATCACAGCAAATCTTGAAACTGTACCTAATCCTCAGACATCAAAGAATTTGTAGCACTAATTTAGCCTCCACATCATTTCATTTCAGATAAAGTTTAAACCTAAAAGCATTTACAATCATTAAACATACACAAATAGATACCAAGTCTAAAGTCTAATTCACGGGGGTACAACAATTCTGCTACGAGATTTGCATAAACGTTAGAGGTAAGGACTGTTAGAACCCCTACATATTACGTTTCTCTTGTTACGTTACTGAAGAGCGGGATATATGAAACTTCCTTCTAGCCAAATTAGTTTGAATGTTTCCCCAATTCTGGCTAAACATCCTTAAAGAATTTAGTCTTACATCTTTATTAATATTTAATCGTGATTTCACGCACAAGTTTTACTGAAAGTACCACTGCCAGTGTTCAATCACTTAAAAACTGTCTTCTGTTAACATGTTGGGCGCCAATTTAAAAAAAAAAATATTTTCTGTGGACCGAAAATTTGTTTTACCCTCTGAAATCGAACACCCACGTCACCGTGGCCTAGCAGATAGTCCTAAAATAGTTGCTGGTGACCCATTTATCAAACATCTGTCGTTCATCAACAAATGAGATTGCCTTACTAACAAAATTTTTAAATGGTGCTGTATCTGTTGCATGTTCGGCCATGCTGTCATATTGTTATTCAATGACTTATCTACTTTCTTTAATAAAAAGCATTCTTCTTTCCAGTCTTTTTCACCTCATTTATAGAGGTCGACTATCTAAGGGGATTTTGCATTGTATCACAGCCGGATATCATTCCTGACAACATAGGCAGTTTAACCCTATACCCCCTAAACCAAAGTATACTAAGTTGACCGATTTTACAAGGAGCTGATTATCTGATAAAGATCGTCATGCTACTAAAAACTGAAGTGCAGATGTTCGTGAATGCGAAGGAGACTTTTCAAAAGCAGTGGCAGCTGGTGCAGAAAATCAGTTGTGTGCTGTAACCCATCCCCTCCTCTAAAAATAAATATATTTAGAAACATATGCGGTTTTCAAGAGGCTCTCCACTGAGTTTTCCATACTGAACAAACACGAAAACAACCCCAACACATATACACATTCCTCATACAAAACTAAACACACAATAACGCATGCAATAATAAAACACTCACGAACTCAGAAACAGTATTTTGTTTTCCCGTTTGCTTTGAGCGATCCCCTCTTAAATACTACCGCTGAGTCAAGGGGGGGGGGTGCCACCTGTCACGTTCTCATTTCGGTCGAAATGCAATGTCTGACCAGTGATGCCTCTCTGTGGTCGAACGAAGACTCAGTGTGATGTCTTGGCTGTTCTTTCCACAGCACATCAGAAAAGTTGCGCACGCATGCGCAATAGGCAGAATTCCTGCTTTCTGGCAAAAAGCTTAGGAATTCTCGCTGAGCTGTGATCTGCACAGCACCCGACGTGGAGCGCCAAGACTACTTACCTGGTTGTGAGGGAAGTTGAATGATTTCATGTTCCTTGGTTGACGTCCTTTTCAATGCACTGTATTTCAATGTAGATACTATTTTTAAAGTAATTTACTTTTAAAATAGACAATGTGCAGCAGCACTCCAGCATATAGGATACAGCCACTCTTGTTCAAAAGTTATTAATTGAGCGAGAATTTTTATCCAGTAATGGGATAGAATGAAAAATAACAGAAGCAAAAGAAAAGTATACGCTATACTGCACAACGGTTATGCTATGAGCTTTCCATAAACATTAGGAGTTTGCCCCATCAGAACTCCTAGAATTTATGTTACTCTCACTACGTTGCCAAAGAGCGGCCCAGACGACATCTCCTAATAACCAAATTAGTTTGCATTCCAACATATAACTGCATAAAAAACCGGGGTCAATTTATAAACTGGGACGAAACATTAGAAAGACACGAGAAAGTCAAATTCTCATGATTATATACCATACAGAATTGAATGTCTTATAATGAAATCGCTTAAGTCATGAATTGTACATTTGTGGGAAAATAAGAAAACTGAAAAACTAATTCGGTAGATAACTTTGATATGATTTTATTTTATTGCTTCTTAAATGTAAATCTTGATTCAGCACGCCATGTATGTACTGTATATAAAATATATAAATATAGCAATTGTTGCAAGACTGGTTTAAAAGTTCGTGAATTGCGGTATTTCATAAACTAATGAAGAACTTTTTATCATAATATGGCACATGTTTCGTAAAATAATATGTTGAATTACAATATTCATCTAGAAAATATGATGAGGTTGATGCTTGTTGATTAAAGGGCCCTAATGTCTAGGTTATCAGCCGCTAATGGTACGAAATGTAACGACAATTTTAAAGTTGAAAATCATCCACTGACGAGAACAAAATACGTGATGATGAAGAAAGGATGGATGAATATGAATTTAAAACGAACAGTGAATCCGACCCGCAATGACCCACATTCCCAGAGCACTATCCTGAATGGAGGATGCTTATTGTCTAAAGGGGTTCAAAATCCAGGTCAACGGCCTCTCATAATGGTACTTATCGCTAGTAAAATAGTACCATGGTATTTCTTATGTTGCGATACTACTCAAAAGTAGCGTAGACTCATGGAGTTCCACACATTATGGTACTAATCACAAATATTGTACGTCGCACATGTAACGCAGACATATTGTGTTTCCCATATAATGGCGCCACTTATAGGAAACGCAAACTCATTGTGTTCCTCACCTGGGTGAACTAATAACGTGCCGCTATTCCCGTGGTGTTTCTCATAATGGTACTAATCACGGGTATTGTAAAGCCTAAACTGATTCACCCTCTGTTGCTACTAAACACATATTGTGTACCTAACATAGTGGTACTACTCGCAAGTAAAGGCGACCCATAGTGTTCCCCACGTGATGGTATTAATCACTTTTTTTGCTAGTGGCTTTACGTTGCACCGACACAGACAGGTCTTATGGCGACGATGGGATAGGAAAGGCCTAGAAGTTGGAAGGAAGTGGCCGTGGTCTTAATTAAGGTACAGCCCCAGTATTTGCCTGGTGTGAAAATGGGGAAACCACGGAAAACCGTCTTCAGGGCTGCCGACAGTGGGATTCGAACCCACTATCTCCCGGATGCAGCTCACTGCCGCGCGCCCCTAACCGCACGGCCAACTTGCCCGGTAGTTGCTTATTAGATGATGGTTGAGTACTAATACAATCATTTATGAGTGAATGACCTGTGAATGTACTCAAGTGTTATTCATTAAATGAGAAGGTTTTGTCATCTTCAAAAAATGACTTAAGGGGTTTTATATATAACCGATTCAATTATCAACAATAAATATTTTGTTATCCGTATATATAGCATTCTCGTAAAATCTTGTGTTGGATACAATAAGAATTCATCACGGGAAAAAACATATTGATAACCTGGAGCTCATAACACTAAATTGCTAAGAAATACAGTTTTAAACAGGTAGTCCATTATACTGGAGCTTCAGTTTCCATTACGAGTGTTTAAATATTACTGAGTGGTTAATGTAAAAGTGTGGTCACTTCCCGCTGATTGCCAAAGAGCCCTGAGCTCGCAACGTCAAATATTCAGCCAGTCTGGCCAAATATTCGGAAGTACAGCAGCCAATATACATTTAGGAAAGTTGGTATCAATTATAGACAGTTCCATTAAGGGCGTTGGTGAACGTCTTGCATTATCTAAAACACATGCTTGTGCAGATTTCCCATGGTACGCTATGGATTGAATCCGTGATATTACAAAGGTGTACTGTTGGTTCTTCTGAAAGAATTTTAAAGTGCGCTATGATATCCTAGAGTCATGCATTAATAGAATAGAATGAAAACTTACTGATGCGAGTAGCAAGTATAGTCTACCTTCACAACGATTATGTTATGGGGTTTGCATAAACATTAGGGGTAAGGCCCATCAGAACCCCTATAATTTATGATATTCTTGCAACATTATGGAAGAGCGGGTGGCCGACACTTCCTACTAAACAAATTAGTTTGCAATCTAACCTCTCACTGCATAAAAATCCGGGCTTTAACATATCATTTTTCAGGTAGCTATGCTGAGGGGAAACTGTCAGCAGGAAGACCTAGTAAATATTCAGACTATCAAATACAGTCAGTAGAGGCACGAAGGAATCTGTGTATATGTAGAGCAATTTCCCAGGTAGCAGATTCCCTATCTTTTGTTTTCCAAGTCTGAATGGTATGGACTGAGTCTTGGGTAAGGAATACAAGATGAAAATACGTAAGTCCAACACAAAAGTAGTGGAGTGCAGTCGAACAAAGTCAGGTGATGCAGGAAATATTATATTAGGAAATAAAGTCTGAAAGGAAGTAGATGAATATTGTTACTTGGGTAATAAAATAACTGATGATGGCAGAAGTAAGGAGGGCATAAAATGCAGATTTCCATAAACGAGGATCTCTTAAGAAAAGAAACTTGCTCACTTCGAACATTGATATAGAAAGATGTTTTTGAAGACCGTCTGGATCGTGCTAGTGTATGGAATTGAAACATGAACGAACGAAGAGATACTGAATTGAATTGGTGATAGGAGATCGTTGTGGATAAATTTGACGAGAAGAAGTGATAGAATGGCAGGACACATCTTAAGACATCCAGGACTTGTTGCGTTTGGTTTCTAAGGGATGTGTAGCGGCACGAACGGTAGGGGTAGACCAAGGTATGAATATGACAAGCAGGCTAGAGCAGATGTAAGATGGAGTAGTTTCGTAGAATATGAAAACATTAGCATTGGATAGGGTGGCATGGAAGCTGCATCAAACCATTTTATAGACTGATGAATTAAACAAGAAAAACCTGAAAAAGTAAATATATGACAACATAATTCTACCGTACTTAGAAAGGAAACAACTTCATTAAAATGTATATTTCATCCTTCTATTTTATTTAAGTTGTTCATTATTAGGGATAATTTTGCTACCAGATGTTTTATATTTCAAATAGTTGATAAATGTGTTTATTCAAAATTATTTTCCACAGAAAGAAGAACCAAACAGTTATAAATTAACTTTATTTATAGGAAATCATTGATGCGCCAAACTTTTACTATTGTTGAGAATTGCATCTTCTGCGGTACACCCACAGCACTACATTACTGTTCACAAGCTCCGCAGTTCAATGCGATACTCCCTGAGCGACCGCACACTCAATGAGTTTGGACAACCTCTGAGTGCTTGGGATATCACCTTTCTCCTTCGAACACCACCCTTCTCTCAGCCTCCATTAACATTTTTATGGCTTCTTATCCCTGGCTGTGTATACCAGTCCCTTGTGTAATGTATACTGCTATGATGGATAAAAGACAGCCTAAGGGCATGGTTCAGCTTCCTGCTACATAACAGGTATTTGATTGATATACTTGGGAGATTTTATAACACAAGGCTACGGCCCATTAATGAAAAATATATTACATAATTTTTCTCTGTTTTTAATAATAACAGTGAAGGGATTGAACCACGTGTCTGAAGCTAATTTACACTGGCTACGCGCGTCTTCTAAAATGCGACAACATTCTCTTTATGTGTAATCGCCTTATCCTAAACTCTTCTGCTCCTGTAACAGCGAATGACGTCTTTATCAGGAATTTTAAATTTCGCAATTTTGCGACCATATATTATACATTATGTTTAAGCCGAAATATATCAGATGCGTATATACAGGACGCTTAGTTTGCTTAACACAGGAATTTGAAATAAAGAAGAATAACCTTTTTGCTGATAAGCACGATTTCCATAATGATGTTCCTTTCAAAAGTGTGTTTATATTGAGAATGTTCGAATTTTGGTTATTGCAGATAGTATGTCCGGGAAAATATAAAGTGTAGAAAAAAGATACCACTTTCCCCTTTGCGAATGTCAAATGATTATACATATGTCTTCCGGTCGTGGCCATCCACCAGCGGCTGCTTATATTAGATAGCAATCAGTCATAAGACAGAGACTAGGATGAACGGTTGCAAGGTAACATTGAATGACCATCCATCCATAGTTTACATCACCGCCTGCACAGTTGCTATGGTTACACTTCCGTCAAACATATTGTTGTGTCACGTTGTATATATTTATGTCAATAGAGTCATACTTACTGAATAGTATTGATGAATACTAAATAATTACCGATAATGGTTGAAAAAGGGAAAAAAGTTATATTGATGCAAGGGAGTATCAGAACAACATAAGTGCGGATTAAGGCGACACTCCGGAGATAAAACTCGATATTTCGGTCATTTTTTAAAATGTTTTTGATGACTGAAATTGAAAGGATTGAGTTTCCTTTTTTCTTGTCACGAAGTTATTCCGCTGAATTCAAACAATTTATCACTGTAATAATGCTTTGTTTGTCAACTGTAATTTTACATTTAAATCCAAATTTTCTCCCATAACATTCTGCAAAATGTAACAAAATTTGTACGGTATATGTATCACAGCTATATTAAGAAACTTGCGTATAGAATTTTTGATTGCAGGATTTTTTCAAGTAGGAGGGCTTCTTTAAGTCCAAACTTTTAGAACGTAAAAATTACACACACTTTAGTACGATATATCTCCTTATATAAATTACTAGCTGATGTACCCGTGCTTCGCTACGGGATTCTCAGAAAGACTGACTTGGTGGTTTTCCTAACTGAATTCAACATAGGTCATTACAAAAACGTCAGTAGGAATGTAGCGATTGAAAGCAACGTTATCATATAAAATACTCGATCAAATGAAAAACTGCACACTTTCTCACTTTCAACGAACAGTTCTACGGTGCCGATCTAAGAGTCCAAAAGTTCCAGAGCTGGAATAACCAGGTCGCAGACCGCCGTGAACACTCCTCTGTCATTATTCCGTTAAATATGCACACTACTCATTCCAATCAGTGCCTCAGAGTAGGGATTGAATAGCTCGAATACTATGATGAATCCGTGTGTTACGTACCAGATATATCAGGAAATGGAGGCGCGCGGCTGTGAGCTTGCATCCGGGAGATAGTAGGTTCGAATCCCACTATCGGCAGCCCTGAAGATGGTTTTCCGTGGTTTCCCATTTTCACACCAGGCAAATGCTGCGGCTGTACCTTAATTAAGGCCACGGCCGCTTCCTTCCAACTCCTAGGCCTTTCCTATCCCATCGTCGCCATAAGACCTATCTATGTCGGTGCGACGTAAAGCCCCTAGCAAAAAAAATCATAAAATGTATGAAGCAGAGAAATGGCATGCTAAAGAACAAAGTTATCTTACTCCCCAGCTACTTCCCGCCAATATACAGGCAGGCCGTTACAGTCGGTACGACCAGGCGAGTTTCCCGTTTTGTTAGGGGGGCGCAGCTGTGAGGTTGCACCCGGGAGATACTCGATTCGAACCCCACTGCCGGCAACCCTGAAGATGGTAATCCGTGGTTTCCCATTTTCACACCAGTCACACCGGGCTGTACCTTAAAGCCAAGGCCACTTCCTTCACACCACTATTCATTTCCTATCCCATCGTCACCATAAGACCTACCTGTGTCGGTGCGACGTCAAGCAAATTTAAAAAAACCTCGATACGCTGCAGTAATCCTATCTATCGGCGATGAGAGGAAACAGAAGACAAAATGCACATCACAACAAAGAATGTTCAATGTAATGTTATTGTTGATAAAGTTTATTAGCTTTCTATGTCGCAGGCCTTCACATTAGTTTTCTTTCGACTCTGTGATATTAGGGTGTCTTACAAAATTATTTATATCGTAGACTGTAGTTCCTTATTCTCAGACTTTACATACGAATTTTCACTAAATTCTGGTTACCGATTTTCTCGTGACTCGGCGCTGATAAAATACAAATTCATGAATATCTCTGATTATATGCGGTACGGTAACAATGTATAAGACATAAGTGATCGGAAATTTAATAACTTCTTACATAACTACTACTAACTTACGACATAACTAAAGTTATGTTAGTTATGTAGTATTTATCGATACGACCACTCACAACATAAATAACTTATTTGAGAATTACATTTCAGGCCTTCCCCTAAACTACCATTTCACTCAACGTGAATAAAATAATTTGTAGCCTAGAGTGCAGTGGTTCATCACCCGACATTACATACCGATTTTCATTAAATTCTCTTCAGCCGTTTTCTATTGATGCGTGTGCATACTGATAGACAGACGGACAGAAATTACGGAAAAGTGAAAAATGCATTTCCTTGTTACTGTGGACGTGACCGATACAGAAATATCATTCATTTAAAATTCTGAGCAATGCATAGGCAAAACATTTTATATACAGGCTGTTAGGTGTATACGTGCAGATATTTCTCGTAGCAATAGAGAACGATGTGACGAACCACTATATATCAAACTTTTAGTAATCCGCGGAAGTTATTTTCGAGAGCAAAGGGATACGATGTTTTTAGAATAGGTAGTGTGCCTTGTTCTGTGAATGAATAGCTTTCCGTTGATAACAGGCAAGTCACGCGCCATCCGTGCCAAACCGGTTTCTGTTTATGTTTCAGAGCAAATATACTACTGTAACAGCTGACGGATAATGCAATGCCACGAGATGTTACGTAATATACTTGCCAAACTGGTTTTATGTTTACGAGCAAATGAACTACGATAACAGCTGAAGACTGCTACCGGTGTACGTACCTACATTTCGTGCTTCCTGCCGGGCTGTATGGCTCAGACGGTTGAGGTGCTGGCCTTTTGAGTCAAACCTCGCAGGTTCGAACCTGGCCCAGTCCGGTGGTATTTAAATGTGCTCAAATACGTCACACTCATGCCGGTAGATTTAGTGACATGTAAATAGAACCCCTGCGGGGCTAAATTTCGGCACCTCATCGTCTCCGAAAACCGTAAACGTAACGCAAATACCATTATTATCATTATTATTATTATTATTGACTACTCGCCAATAATGTCTGCCCAGAAAATACTTCTCATCGTTTATAACTATGGATCTCGTCAGTTGTATAATGTCCTAAATATGATGATTTTCAAAATTGGCTTTACGTCGCACCGTCACAGATAGGTCTTATGGTGACGATGGGACAGAAAAGGTGTAGACGTGAGAAGGAAGCGTTCGTGGCCTTAATAAGGGTTCAGCTCCAGCATTTTCCTGATGTGGAAATGGGAAACCACGGAGAACCATCTTCAGGGCTCTCGACAGTGGAGTTCGAACCCAGTATCTCCCCAATGATAGTTCACAATTTCGCGCCCCTAAACGCACGACCAACGTATTCCAAGCTCTAATGCCGGGCTGAGTACCTCGGACGATAGGGCGCTGGTATTCTGATCCCATCTTGGCAGGTTCGATGGAGGCTCAATTCGGGGGTATTTGAAGGTGCTAAAATACGCCAGTGTCGTGTCTGTAGATTTACTTGCATTAAAAAAAGTCCTGCGGTACAACATTCCGGCGCCTCGGCGTCTCCAAAACCAGTCAAAGTAGTTACTAGGACGTAAAAAATTACATTATTATTTCGTGCTTACAAAAGAAAAGCATATGTGTAATGGTAAAATAAAGCATAACTTACTGCTTCCTTTGCAGTGCTTAATAAATTTATCAAAATAAAAGTGGCCAGTCTGAGTTGCTCAAACGGTTAGAGCACTGGTTTCTTGGTTCCAACTTAGCAGGCTCGAGCTTGGGTCAATCCGGTGGTATTCGAAGGTGCTCAAATACGTCAGCCTCGTGTTGGTAGATTTACAGGCACGTAAAAAGAACTCGTGCGGGACTAAATTACAGCGCCTCCAAAAACAGTACGAGTAGTTAGTGGGACGTAAAGCAAATAACATTACCGGTATTATTATTAATTTTCAGTCTTATTTTTATTGCTACTACTCATATTGAACTTCTTCTTATTACTCTCTTTCCTCGTCTGATTATTATTATTATTATTATTATTATTATTATTATTATTATTATTATTATTATTATTATTATTATTCACATGTTCATATTTTCGTCTTATTCCTCTTTTTACTCTCCTTTTAAGTCGTATACTTGTTATTCATATTTGATATTTTGTTATTAATATTATTGTTATTTGTATATTATTATTGTTATTTTTACTATTTAGATTTAGTTTATTTCGTTCATTTATAACTTCTCTTTAGCTTCAAGTGACACAATACTTTTTCCGTCTTTAATTCACCTGTTGTGTCGTGTGCAGGTGTACATCTACGTTTCTGTCCTGTGCTTCAAGACAGTGCTGCAAGGTCTGTGTTTGTTTCCCCAGCCCGGGTTGCGTTTCGTTTCTCATCTGTCACAGTTACATCTTACGTTCTATTACATGTTTAAGTTTGACCTTGTGATACATCGCCTTTAATCTGCTCTGTAGCCTTTTAGCATGGTCAATGACCTCAGTGCTTATTTTGTTCACATATCTGGACTAAGAACTCGTCTCACTCGGCCCAGCAAGTTCAAGGCCAACTACTTCTCTCTGTTTGTTTGTTTATTTACCCATGTATGTATGTCAACATTGTACTATGTCAACATCGTACCATGAAAATTTACTCAATAAACGGAGTGTTTGGGGGGGATCTCTGTCCTGGGTGGGGTGCTCTGCGGGCCTCCTCTGGGGTCCGTGTTGTTGCTGCGGTTATCTCTCTGCGCGGTCAGGTATTTACTAACAGGGCCGATGACCTCGATGTTAGGCCCCTTTAAACAACAAGCATATTTACTAACATATTCAACTCAATTTATTGTATGTACAAGACATACGTCCAACTTGAATTATTTCATACCCACAACTCTACTTCCTTACTACATGGCCCAAGAGCTACACGTATAGCTGACGGCCCACCCACCCCTCTACGAGTGTGGGAATGAAATAACTAATTTGGTTGAATTGTTTTCATATTTCAGTAGTGATGAATATAAAACAAGCATCTTTTGAATTTTTATACGTGTTAATGATGATGATTGCTGTTTTAAGGTCATCGGCCCTTAAAAACGCAAAGTGTCTTCTGTTTTAACTCGTAGTGAATAAGAAACAAAATATAAATTTCTCGAACACACGTAAAGAATCAAAAACCGAGCTCGATAGCTGCAGTCACTTAAGTGCGGCCAGTATCCAGTATTCGGGAGATAGTAGGTTCGAACCCCACTGTCGGCAGCGCTGAATATGGTTTTCCGTGGATTCCCATTTTCACACCAGGCAAATGGTGGGGCTGTACCTTAATTAAGGCATGGCCGCTTCCTTCCCACACCTAGCCCTTTCCTGTCCCATCGTCGCCATAAGACGTATCTGTGTCGGTGCGACGTAAAGCAAGTAGCAAAAAAAAAAAAAAACACATGCAGTGTAGGATTGAGCAACTGCCGAAATGCGTTCAAGGTCAATGTCTAGCGTTTTAACAAGCACGTCTTCCGCACTCGCGCACTGAAACTCTCGATTTATAATTTTTGTTACCGGTACATCAATTTCCCTGCTCGGATTTATGAGAATATCGACCTACCGAGACTCAAAATACTAAGGCGATACTGTACTGTACTCCCAAGCTATTACGTTGCAAAAATGGCGTAACATCTGACATACCAAAGTAAAACTCGTAGCAATTGTTCAAAGTGATCACCCTGGGCTTCCCTGCAGGCTTCACTTCTCCGAATCCAGTTGCGACGGATTCGAGCCAAGACACCAGGGTTGTGTCCGACTCGTTGGCTGAACGGTCAGCGTACTGGCCTTCCGTTCAGAGGGTCCCGGGTTCGATTCCCGGCCGGGTCGGGGATTTTAACCTTAACTGGTTAATTCCAATGGCACGGGGGCTGAGGGTATGTGTTGTCTTCATCATCATTTCATCCTCATCACGACGCGCAGGTCGCCTACGAGAGTCAAATGGAAAGACCTGCACCTGGCGAGCCGAACTCGTCCTGGAATATCCCGGCACTAATAGCCATACGACATTTCATTTCATTTCATTTCATTTCATTTCATTTCATTTCATTTCATTTCATTTCATTTCATTTCACCAGGGTTGTTCAGAATATCCTCTGCTGCTTAAACAATACGTTCACGGAAGTCGTCCGAAGTGGTTACTTCAGTTCGATATACTTTGTGTTTCATGTTCCCCCAGACATTAAAGTCCATTGGAATAACGTCTGGAGATCTGGCTGGCCAATTGATAGTTCCACATCGTCCTGTCCATCGTTGAGGAAATGTCTGCACCATCGTGTAAAATCCACGTGGTTCTGCGTAGTCGAAGCGACACGTCCTCTGAAAGCTCAAGTAACGTACTGTATCTACAGGAGCAAGGTAACATTAATAAAAAGATGATTAGTCCACGTAACCGACTTCCTACTGCACCCATCCAGGTATTAATTCATAACCGGTGCTGGAAATTGCCTTCTCCTACTGAATGGGGACGTTCCACAGCCCATGAGTGGGATATAGTGGGTTCGAACTCCTCTGTCGGCAGCCCTAAAGACGGTTTTCCGTGGTTTGCCATGTTCACACCAGGCAAATGCTGGTGCTGTTCCTTAATTAAGGCCACGGTTGCTTCTTCACGATCCTAGCCCTTTCCTGTCCCGTCGTCGCCGTAATATCTATCTGTGTCGTGGCGACGTACATCAACTCGTAAGAAAATGGTAATCAGCTGTCAAAGACACTGCACCCGTTGAATATGGTCAGGATGCACTCGTTCTTCATGCAGTGCCCTACGAATGGTCCAAGTTGGTACACCAACGGCACGTGTTATACTACGCGTACGGCGCCCGGGATCATCGTTTACTATTTTTAGGATGCCCGGCTCCATGGCAAAACGGTTAGCGTGCTGGCCTTTGGTTACAGGGGTCCCGGGTTCGATTCCCGGCACGGTCGGTATTTGAACCATCATGGTTATTTTCCCTGGCATGGGGCTGGGTGTATGTGTTGTCTTCATCCTCATTTGATTATCATCAAGATGCGCAGGTCACCTACGGGAGTCAAACCAAAAACATGCACCTAGCGAGCCGAACCCGTCCTGGGATCTCCCGGCACTAATATCCATACGCCATTTCATTTCCATTGTCAGGATGTCTTCTTCCGCGTCTAGAATTACACGTGGTCGTTTAGGCCATCGCTTCTGAAAGCGTGATGTAACACAACCTGCATCGCGAATACGCTGCAGTACAGCAAGTATCGTTGCTGGATTCGGCACCCGTCTGTTGGAAAGCCTTCTCCGATTTTCCGATAGATTCATCGAGGGCGACCCGTGTTCTGTTCTGCCACACGATACACTAGCAGCATATCATGGTATTCGTGGTATTCATACACTGGCATTATTCAAATACTACTACTACTACTACTACTACTACTACTACGAAGTAACTCGCGTACTAGTACGGACGATAATTCGCCTCTTTGACAGCTGTTATTCAGGTCAAGGTCAGACAGACAGCTCATACCTCTAGTCCGGTGGTTTCATGTAGGGGCGGGAACCCGTCCCACCACACCCCCGTCGCTAGAAACAGCAGACGACCGACCGGCCCGTGACAGGTCTAGTGAATTTGTCAAACTGCTTACGTGAAATATTCTCCCACAGTGTGATTTCAATACCATGGATTCTTGGGAGACCAACTCGCCGTATGCAGAAACACCCCGTGTTGACGTGTACGTAAATAAAGTTTCTTACGTCAACGAAAGAATGCGTGGGATAGGATTTCCAAGTGAGTAGTATCAGAACTGAATTCTCAAAGCACATCGAACGTTTTGCTTCATATCAATAAGGGACATGTTATAAAAATAAATAAATTAAACGTACTTCCTTTTCGTGCTTCCAAACGAAAAGAACTTGTTTAATGGTAAATTAAAGCATTCTGCTTTTGCAGTACCTATTAAACGTATCAAAATAAACGTTGCCAGGTTGAGTGGCTCAGACGGTTCAAGCTCTGGTTTCATGAACTTAGCAGACTCGATCCTGGCTCAGTCCGCTGGTATTTGAAGGTGCTCAAATACGTCCGCTTCTGATCGGTAGAATTACAAGCACGTTAAAGAATACCCGTGGGCAAAATTCCGAAACCGCGCGTCTCCATTGGCACGTAAGCATTTATTATTATTATTATTATTATTATTATTATTATTATTATTATTATTATTATTATTATTACTATTATTATTACTGAGCGAGTTGGCCGTGTGATTAGGAGCGCGCGGCTGTCACCTTGCATTCGTCGTAAAGCCACCTACCAATATTATAATAAAAACTGTGTTAGTCCATTATTACTAACTATTACGAAAATAAAAGTTAAACGCCCCACTCAAACTTCGTAGCTGGTAATCTGTCAGAAAACACTAAAGAAAATAGTGAACTTTTAACAAGTCCGAATTATTATTAATCTTATAATTGCGGACATGTCTCCGGAATTACCGAAACATGTACTTACAAATTGTTTTACGTCGCACCGACACAAGTAGGTCTTACGGCGACGATGGGAGAGAAAAGGGATAAAGTGGGAAGGAAGCGTTCGAGGCCTTAATAAAGGTACAGTCCCAGTATTTCCCTGATGTGAAAATGGGAAATTACGGAAAACCATCTTCCCGGCTGCCGACAGCGGAGTTCGAATCCACTATCACCAAAATGCAAACTCACAGCTGCGCGCCCCTAACCACACGACCAACTTAATCCAACCTCTAATGCCGGCCTGAGTAGCTCGGACGATAGAGCGCTGGTCTTCTGATCCCACCTTGGCAGGTTCGATGGCGGCTCAGTTCGGTGGTATTTGAAGGTGCTCAAATAAGCCAGTCTCGTGTCTGTAGATTTACTTGCATTAAAAAACACTGCGGTAAAAAATTCTGGCATTTCAGCGTCTCCGAAAACCGTGAAAATTAGTTAGTGGAACGTAAAGACATTATTATTATTATTATTATTATTATTATTATTATTATTATTATTAATAGTAATATTATTATGATTACGGAAGTTCTAATTAAGCGGGTCCATTACAGTCATCACTTTACCTATCGGCACTTACTGTCCAGTAATAAGCCTTCTGTCCGCCTCTGTGGTATAGTGGTTAGTGTGATTAGCTGTCACCCCCCGAAGACCCGGGTTCGATTTCGAGCTCTGACACGAAATTTGAAAAGGGGTACGAAAGTTGGAACGGGGCCCATTATGCCTCGGGAGGTCAAATGAGTAGAGGTGGTTCGATTCGCACCTCAGCCATCCTGAAAGTGGTTTCCCGTAGTTTTCCACTTCTCCAGGCAAATGCTGCGATGGTACCTAGCTTAATGCCACGGCCGCTTCCTTCCCTCTTCCTTTTCTATCACTTCCCAACCCCCCGCAAGGCCCCTGTTCATCCTAGCAGGTGGGGCCGCTTGGGCGATGTACTGGTCATTCTCCCCAGTTGTATCCCCGACCCAATGTCTCACGCTCGAGGACACTGCCCTTGAGGCGGTAAAGGTGGGATCCCTTGCTGAGTCCCAGCGAAAACCAACCCTGGAGGGTAAAAATATTAGGAAAAGGAAGAATAAGCCTTATATTACAAATGCCCGGCGGCAATTCCACAGTACCGGTAGCTCTTTTTCCTTCGAGCAATGTTCACGATGGATGAAACTACGGTTTTTGAAATTTGTCTCATTAATAACAATTTCACTGAATACTTATAGCCTTTTCTTTCAGTGTCCACCGTCCTTTCATTGACCTGAAAAGTTTATGAATAAGCATGGACAACTCGCATTGTCTATTGTCAGAAGTTCATCGTAGACTGTCGCAATAACAGCACAGAAATGTTTCGCCCATTTTTCATTACTTATTAACTATTTCCTTTAATTTTGTCAGCTTGGATCACTGAGTAATGCCAATGACGTCTTATAAATCACACACAACTACACAACACTTGATTCGCATGCATGTGCTGGTACGGATCTTCGACGTCACTGCAAGAATTCCGTGTACTATTCAAACAGACTACCCTAGACCGGTTTTCCAGTACGGCAAGTGGCCAGGCACGTGAGTCAACCTCTCCTACTTGCCAAGCCTTTAGGGGAAGTGCACAACAACATGTGTTGGCCTGCGATAAGAAACAGGTTCAACAAGCCCTATACTCTGCTACTGTACTTCCACTACGCGTGGACAGAATGACGTAACCGGCGCATCCTGCTACGGCCGTTCAAAACACATTAGGTCCTGAAATATTTGGCTCTGTTATGGGCAAACTAATAGGACAAGGTATAAAGTACATAGCATATATTGTGAGATGTATTTTTCTTTGCCGACTAGCTTAATATCTGCACGTATACCCCTAACACCCTGTATATAGAAGATTACATTTCAGGCCTTCCTCTAAACTACCATTTCACTCAGTGCGAATAATATTATTGATAGCCTAGGTTATAGCGACCTATTCCCCGACTTTGCATACCAATTTTCGTGAAGATACGACCACTAATAAAATAAATATTTGACAATTAAATTTTAGGCCTTCCCCTAAACTACCATTTTTCTCAGCGTATATAGCCTATATTGTAGCGACTTATTTCCCATCTTTGTCTAGCGATTTTCATTAAGACACGACCAATAATAACATAAATATTTGAGAATTAAATTTCAGGCCTTCCCCTAAACTACCATTTCACACAGGGTGATTAAAATAATTTATAGCCTAGATTGTAGCGGTTCATCACCCGACTTTACACTCCGATTTTCATTAAAGTCTCTTCAGCCGTTTTCTCGTGATGCGTGTACAGACAGACAGACAGACAGACAGACAGACAGACAGACAGACAGACAGACAGACAGACAGACAGACAGACAGACAGACAGACAGACAGACAGACAGACAGACAGACAGACAGACAGACAGACAGACAGACAGACAGACAGACAGACAGACAGACAGACAGAAATTACGGAAAAGTACAAAAAATGCATTTTTTTGTTACTGTGGACATGACTGATACAGAAATAACATTATTTTCAAATTCTGAGCAATGTACAGACAAAACTCTTATTTTATATATATATGTACAGAAAAATCTATATGTAGTGCTTTTAAAAGAAGTATTATCTACCTAATTACGAATCTACATTAACATGTAAATTAAATTTCATGAAAAATGGAATTAAATATTTCAAAAGAAACAAATTATTTTGGAAAAACGATTAATCGTGTATGAAAAGAAATGTTATATCTATACTTTTATGTAGGTGACATTCCCACAAAGTTTCGTGAAAATCCATGCAATAGGTAAAAATAGCTTTTTATCTCCGGAGTGTCGCCTTAAGACAATGATTACGTACCCACTATCGGTTGAATTGAACATCAGAATTAGAAAGCCAATGATCGTGATGAAGAAGGCATGGGATTGGACGAGGTCACAAACCAGGATCCAGGACCACAAATAATTCTAGTTTACACATAAATAAAAATGTCAATATGCTACCCTTTTTGACACACATATAATTTACTGTGCATATCTATCAATGAATTAGTCAATTTTAATAATTATACTCTATTATTAGTGATAAGTAGGCAAGAAAGTAAATTATGACCGTGTTCTGTGGATGTAACATAAATGGAGTGTTTAGTGACGTTAGTCAAAACTACTGTGCGGTGTGCCTTGTGGCACTTTTCATCTAAAACAGGCAGTTCAGTATTTACTTATTCAATAGTCAATAGATTCCTGCAAACTATTTTGATTACATTAGGTACAAATGACTTATTTATTCAGAGATGCCTACATTTTCGGAAAGTTTGTGACTGTTAACAATAAAATTAAAATTAATTACGTTCACAAGCAAAACGTAGTCCACGCGACAAAGGATATTTTACATTTTTTATCTGCTGATGTCTTCGATCTTGACATAATAATAATAATAATAATAATAATAATAATAATAATAATAATAATAATAATAATAATGTCGGGCTGAGTAGCACAGGCGGTTGAGGCGCTGGCCTTCTGACACAAATTTCGCGGGTTCGATCCTGGCTCAGTCCAGTGGTATTTGAAGGTACTCAAATACGTCAGATTCGTGTCGGTAGATTTACTGGCACGTGAAAGAACTAGTGTGGGACAACATTCCGGCACCTCGGCGTCTCCGAAAACCTTTAAATGTGGTTAGTGGGACGTTAAAATAATACCATTATTATTTTATTATTAATTATAATAAATTTGCTTCATTTCTGTTTTTTAATTTTTATTTCACTTTTCTGTATCGTGCATATCTCGTCAAACTTTTATATTTATTTATTTTGTTTTGTAAATTATTCGTTGTATGCAATAAAAGGCATTTATGCTGATAATTGGGCTGCAGTGAGAAATTGATGGGAGGATGAGTTCTTGGCTCAGGGTGATTACAGGGGTTACACAAGGCTCTGATCCTTCACCTTTGTTGTTCATAGTTTACATGGATCATCTACCGAAAGGCAGGGAGGGATTCACTTCGGTAGAAATACAGTAAGCAGGTTATCTGTGCCGAAGACTTGGTCTGAACAGAACATTGTGTTGGAAGCCTGCATTCTAATATCTTGGAACTTGAAAATAGGTGTAAGGTGTATGTATGTATTGTACCAGGAAAGCCTAGGTCCTGGTCCATAGTTATCAAAATAAATGTTGTTCCAGCATATAAGATCCGTCCGACGTACGAACATCTAAGTAAAAGAATGTTCCAGTATGTACCAGACCCCACGAGTGCCCTAGGCGGAGTCAAGTGACGTCACCTGTCGTTTAAAGCTCACCTCCCCTAGAGATATTTCTCGAAAATATCTCCCTTTTCACAAGTTTTCAACGCCTGTACCAATTTTAATGGAACAAACGCTAAATTGTAGCGGACGTCATGAAAACTAACCTCTATAAATTCCAAATTAATCCATCCTATGGTTGCTGAGTTACAATGATTTAAAATCTAATAGAAATTACGCACTCACGGTCACATGACCGAGAGAAACTACCCATCCCAGCGCCAGCTATATGTGCCACTGGGTCAAGGCTAACAGGTAGCTGTGTTGTGTGTTGAGTTGAGTTCAGTTCATTGCAAGCAGTCCAGTCTAGCAGTGCAGTATGTGTATGAGTAAGAGAGAGGGGAGACAGGCCCTCACATAGTATGTTCGTGCAGTCTCGAAGACAGTACTTTTCGTCGTGTTTCGCGGAGACGAAATTACGGGCTAGTAAATCGCCATCGTACTTGAAAAGAAAGACGTCGCACCGTAAGTAGTCTATTGTGCCGCGACTACGATATAACTTACAGACATTTCAAAGTATAACACGTACAAAATCAGTGAAGTTCGAAGTTATATATTGGACATTCACAACATGACGTGTGGACTTAATTAATTGCACACAATATTAAATTACCAACAGAAACTGTCGTGTACAGTAACGTTAACTACTCTAGAACTTATTTTCTAACATAGCACATCCTTGGACTATGTCTTTTTATTTATGTGCCATATTAGGACATGACGTGTTACAGTGATAAACTTAGTGAAAGTTAAGAACTTTTTCTAAAATAAGATAGTCCTATCAACATTATAGAATCAGTGTTATCTGTCAGGACAACGATTCAAAGACTGTGGTTAGAGACGGTAATGAGAAATATTACGTGTTTGCACTGTGTTGGACGTTCTCAGTGACAGTTTAAAATAGTGTTTTTTTTGCAACAAGGACTGTGAACACTCATTGGACGTCCTAAAATTAACATAGTATCTGTAAATACTGCTTGCATGTTCCGTGTGTTAAGATCATTTCCACGAGCAGCAGAAATCCTCAGAAAATTCTACAAGATCCAACTACCTTCAACATCATTTCATCTATGACGTCAACGTGGTTTCTTCGTGGAACTTCAGGTTTGAGTCATCATCTGCACCCGCGGAATGTTCCAGATTCTCATCAGTATTCGTAAGCCAAGTTTTTTTTATAAGTGAGTAGTCACAAACTGACTTTCTTTTTTTTCCCTTTCCTACCAATCGTGAACAGTGGTTTACCCAGTGCTTTCTTTTTCACATAAGAAAGACTCTAGGAATTTCAAGTGTTCTATGTTTCAAGGCTCACAAACTGAGAAACTCTCAACAGAAGTTCAAATTCTTATTTTCAATTATAAGTGTGTTCATGTCATGTCATAATACTTAGAAAGACTTTAGGTGAAAAACTGACTCTTTATGTTTTCGCAAAAGACTATTGGATCTGTGAGATTTATTTATTTTCACAAATTGCATTCAAGAAGATTTACGTTAACCCTTTTGATTTCAACAAATTATTTGCATTCTATATCGACATTGCAGGGTGGTGAATTGATTAACATTATTAATAAATTGTTTGAAAAAGGGTATAACCATCTATTATTCGCCCTGCGAGTCTATCATGCTCTGTACCGGTTCCAAAAACCAACTTCCACTACCTGAGATCCTTCTCATGCCTTACGCCCCGAACTTTTACTGGTACAATATGTATGTATGTATGTATGTATGTATGTATGTATGTATGTATGTATGTATGTATGTATGTATGTATGTATGTTGGGTATTCAGCCCGAAGGCTGGCTTGATCCTCACAGCTCTGCAAACAGCTATAATGATAGCCTAGGCTTTACTGACGAGGCATACTAGGGAAATGAGGAGTGAGGTCTCTTCCCGTTGCTTTCCCCATCGAGCCAGAAATTAAGAGTATGATATGAAAACTAGCTTTGCCAAGAATAACGTGATGTCAGTAACGAATAACCTAAGAGAACTGAATATCAGTTTTGGAATACAATTACGGTATCTTACGAACACGGATAGGTTTTATGGCGACGATGGGACAGGAAAGGCTTAGGAATGGGAAGAACGTGGCCATGGCCTTAATTAAGGTACAGCTCTAGCATTTGCCTGGTGTGAAAATGGGAAACCACTGAAAACCATCTTCCGGGCTGCCGACAGTGGGGCTCGAACCCAAGATCTCCCGGATGAAAGCTCACAGCTGCGCATCCCTAACCGCACGGCCAACTCGCCCGGTCAAGTATTTAGGATAAGGACGGTAGTAGAGTATGTAAGGTTGAATCAAGGTGCAGCAAAGCGAATCGCAGTGAACTTGCAGTTACGATCAACAGTATTCTGTAAGAAATATGTCAGCTTCCGGACGAAACGATCTTTACTCCTGTCTATTTTCAGACCAACATTGTTGTATTGTTACGAAACCTGGAAGGACTCAGAATATCTTATTCATAAGTTAGAAGTACCAGACATGAAAGTAGTGAGAATGATAGCTGGTACAAGCAGATGGGAACAATGGAAGGTGAGTACTCGGAACGAGGAGATAAAGACTAACTTAAGGTATGAACTCGATGGATAAAGCTGAATGCATAAACCGACTTCTGTAGTGCGTTCATTCGGGGCGATTACCTAGGAGAATTACAGACTCAGTCAGGGAGGGCAAGGCAGATACAGGGAGACGAAGACGACAACAGACACAGTTTCTAATCATTCAAGGAACGCTGGGATTGCGTTTTAGGCGTATTTTATCGAATATTTCGATTTTTAAAATTTCGACAAATTACTGTACCCCTGACCATTGCGGATGAATTAGAGGTATGATTTTCCATGTTCCGCCATTTCTAAAGGCGCAGCGAGACATTTAAATGCCTGCCGCATAGCCATTTGAACGCCCCTTTCTATTCGTTCCACACAGAACATTATCCTGCACACGCAATTATCCATGTTTCATCGAATAATTATAAAACATTGATTTGAAATACCTTATGTACTACTGACCCTGCATTATGCTACTATGTAGCGTTGGATATAGGCACTATTACTACGCGAAATATAGAGATACTTCAAATGCCTGGAAATAAATATCATAGACGGTCTGATGCATTTCTTTTGTAAGTGCACATGAATCACACTTTTTAGTGACAGATTTTTGTGCTGGCCTGAGAAGTAAGGAGGGAGCTCTCCCTGTTCCGGAAATACTGCCAACTGAATGGAAATGAAATCTGAATTGAATCGATAATATTATCGATCGATATGAATTTTCTAAACCTTTATTATCTTAAACCAACAACTGTGTCACACACACACTCTATATGACATTTCTCGATGAGAATCTTCTTTCTAGGATGAATTCTATAGTTTGGCTATGCTGTGTAAACAACAACAGTTCTAGTACGTTAATCGTACGCCAGATGTCGCACAGCGATGCATAGGTGATTCATAGTTTGTGTTTCAAAGGTTGCCAGTACGAATCTCGAAGATTGCCGAGGTCGACCAATTCAACACTGACGTGTACATCTATCACTAAAAAAAGTGAGCAAGTAATACATTATCCATAAACATATGTATTACTTTTGGGATTGTAGTTTTGGTTTGCTTGTAAACAAATCTCAAACCTTAAAATCTCAAGAATTTTCCAAAAATTAAACTTCAATTGGGGGGGGGGGAATTTCCAGGTTCATAGCAAATAAAACAATCTCAAAAACATTACCCTGCATCATTTATATAAGAATGAGGTACTAGCTAATTGTAGAAACATTGTGTTATGTGGATCGGTTTGGCACGCTTCACATTTAGAATATATGAATAATTTGCATATAAATATTTGAAAATAATTAATATCTGTGAAACTAGTAAAGCGACATTGTTGAAATTTGGTAAATATATTCAAACTACAACATAATTTGAGCCAACAGAATACTAAAATGGCATGTCAATATTTACAGGAATTAGAAATTTCAGTCTCAGTGTCCCTTAAGGGTAGAAGGTATAGAAATAAGCGAGGATTCAGTGATAGTTGCAAACAGAGGATTGTGGAGGTGTCTAGTAAATTCACAGAGGCTTGTAGACTGAATGCTGAAAGTCATAACGGCGTACAGTTAAGATGTACTTATGTGTCTTCATGATACTGTTTCTTTCTCAGCTTGTGCACATGTACCACAAGCTAAGAAAAGAAAGAAAGAAAGAAAGAAAGAAAGAAAGAAAGAAAGAAAGAGAGAAAGAAAGAAAGAATTACCGTCCAATTATTAAAACCAAACCGTTCCTAACATCCCTTACAGAAGCTAATCACATTGAGACCAGGAAATGGTCCGAGGAACAGCTAAACTGGTCCTGTGGTCCTCATGCGGTCCAAACGAAGTTTTAAATAATAATAATAATAATAATAATAATAATAATAATAATAATAATACATAATCTGAATTGCGAGTCAAAATTCCAGTTGTTTTCCTCTTTTTCGTGAATGAGAGAATATTGCGATTGTTATGGAAAGTTCAAATGCCACTAGAAAGCACACTGTGCACGCGAGGTATCTTAGTGAAAATTACGTATTTACAGTAGGTTCATTGTGAGAGTGCAAAACATAGCAGTGCAGCAAACACTTGGCTATGTCGGAAGGTAAACTTTTATTCTCTTACATACTTTTTATTCAATAAATGCAATCATAGAATAGTGAGATATTAATTGATATACTTAAATATATGCAATATTTAAATAATAATGTTAATAACAACTGCAAGAGGACACACGGTTTGGGTCACATAGCTATCAGCTTATATTCGGAAGATAGTGGGTTCGAACCCCAGTATCGGCAGCCCTGAATATGGTTTTCAATGTTTTCCCATTTTTACATCAGGAAAATTCTGGGACTATACTGTGCCATTCCACTATTCCAGCAATTAAGGCCAATCAAATTAAAACGAATGAATAAATGATATAAAATGTCAAGGAAATTGAGAATAACGCAAAGTCGGAATGAATAAGATCGCGGTGACAGGGACTAAGACAAAATAGATATTCGAATTGTTAAGACAAACACTATTTAAAATCTTTCTTTCTTTCTTTCTTAATCTGCTTACCCTCCAGAGTTGGTTTATCTCTCTGACTCAGCGAGGGATCCCACCTCTACCGCCTCAAGGGCAGTGTCCTGGAGCTTCAGATTTTGGGTCGGGGAATACAAATGGGGAGGATGACCAGTACCTCGCCCAGGCTTTCCCACCTGCTATGCCGAACAGAGACCTTGGTGGGGGATGGGAAGATTGGAAGGGATACACAAGGAAGAGGGAAAGAAGAGGCCGTGGCCTTAATTTAGGTACCATCCCAGCATTTGCCTGGAGGAGAAGTGGGGAAACCACGGAAAATACCTTCCGGGATGGCTGAGATGGGAATCGAATCCATCTCTACTCAGTTGACCTCCCGAGGCTGAGTGGACCCGTTCCAGTTCTCGTACCACTTTTCAAATTTCGTGGCAGAGCCGGGAATCGAACCTGGGCCTCCGGGAGTGGCAGCTATCACATTAACCAGTACACCACAGAGGCGGACGCTGTTTAAAATCACAAAATGAAACACTAACTCAAGGAAGTGGACGTATTCCGATCAAGAAGCAGTATAAATTACAAAAAAAAAAAAAAAATGAGAGAAGAATTTAAGAAAGGAAAACTATTTACACTGTACACTGATTGAGCAAATGTCATGGGATAGCGGAGCACTGTTCCGCATGTGTGTTGTCTGCGCTCCACACACCCCCTGTGCCAGCGGCAGTTGTGTAGGAGACCTTGTGAGCAGTGGCTGTGCATGTGAAAGGTGTAAAATGGAACGTCATCGTGAGCTGACACCATTCGAACGGGGTATGGTGGTCGGTGCCCGACGGATGGGAAGTGCGATTTCGGAAGTGATGCGGGAATTCGGCTTCACACGATCAACCGTGTCCAGGCTGTACCGTGAATGGTTGAATGCGGGTTTCACCGTCCACAACAGAGGAACGACCGGCCGTCCAGCCACCCTCGATGACCGTGATCGGCGACATCTGAGATGGATTGTCAATAGTGACAGACGGGCAACAGTGCAAAAAATCACGGCTCAAATCAACACAGGCCGTGCTAGACACGTCTCCCAGTGAACAATCCGTAGAAACATGGGTTCTATGGGGTATGGGAGCCGGCGCCGCACACGGGTGCCACTGTTAACCGGACGTCATCGGGCATAACGACGCGCATTTGTCGCCGGTCACCAGGGATGGACACTGGAACAATGGCGTAACGTGATACGGTCGGGCGAATCACGATTTCAACTGCACCATGCCGATGGGAGGCACTGTGTATGGTGCAGACCACATGAAGCGATGGATCCCGCCTGCCTCGAAGGTGTGGTTCAGGGCGCTGGTGTCTCTGTTATGGTCTGGGGTGCATTTTCCTGGTATGGCATGGGCCCCCTATTTGTTCTGGAAGAGACTTTGAATGGTACGCGATATGTTGAGCTGCTCGGAGACCATCTCCACCCATTTTTGTCCTTCCAGCGCCCAGACGGTACTGCGGTGTTTCAAGATCATAACGCGCCGCCACATCGCTCCCACATCGCCCGGGAATGGTTCCAGGAACACGCAGCGGAGGTCCAACGACTGCCATGGACACCCAGGACCCCCGATATGAACCCTATCGAGCCTATCTGGGATGTCCTGGAATGCAGGCTCCGTGCCATGGATCCTGCACCCACGAACAGACCAGCATTGGCGGCCGCTCTGCAAATGATTTGGTGTCAGCTGCGTCCAGAGGACTACCAGGGAATTGTCGACTCACTTCCACGGCGTCTCACTGCAGTTCGCAGGGCCAGAGGAGGCCCCTGACGCTATTAGGTGACTATGCCATGACATTTTCTAAGTCAGTGTATAAATAAGCATACAATAGAAGAATATATAAAAAGGTTAAATAAATACGCATGAAATAGTAAAATAAGCAACTGATAAATTGATTCGCAGCGGCATAGAAAAACTGCAACGACAAGGCCGTGACTATAAGAGAGGATATTCAGTATATCGTAGTATAAACGATTAGCAGCTGGTAACGCCATTCTGTACGAGAACAAAACTTGAAATATTTGCAAACATGTTGGAGATTAATAGCAATTAAGATTGTACGAAGCAATATTAAGCGGAATCAAGTAGTTAAATGTTAGAAGGCTTTGAAAATGTTATTATATCACAGCTGATTTCATCATTGTATTTTGTATTTTCAATCGAGTCTTTGAAGGAAACCAGGGATTATCTCTGCCATGTCGGTCCAGCTCGGAATCATCCAGATAGTCGACCTCAAATCATCTTAGTAAGCCATATTTAAAGCTACAGCCATTCCTTACCCCATTGTTGCCATAAGACATATCTGTGTCGGTGCGCCGTGAATCAAGTTATTATTAATAACTGTAGCTGCCTCTGTTGATCAGCGGTAGAGTGTTGGCCTCCGGATCCCAAGATAGTGGGTTCAAACCCGGCAGAGGTAGTCGGACACTCCATGTCGTACGATGTCGGCATGTAAAAGATATTGGTGTTTACCCGACAAAATTAATTAAATCTCAGAGATAGACGCCCAAGAGAATTTCAGTTTACTCGGTCTACCATCTGGTAGGCTTAGACTGAAACGGAACGTCGAAATTCACGAGAAGACAGCCAGATGGCGTCCAGCTGAAATGTCTGCATACGGTAGCTGAGGCCATACGATTATTATTATTATTATTATTATTATTATTATTATTATATTATGTCTTCCAAGTCATTGGTGAAACTCTCTAGAATGTGCCAGATAGAAATAGCAACAAATGTAACAAGTTATTTTTATATTTTTATTTTTTTCGTTAATTTTTTACGAAAAATTAAGTTATTCATTTTTTTATTAACACTAGAGCCGACAATGTTAAATCTCGTGGTGGCAGCCATATGGGACATCTTTTGCTTGTCTAAATAAAATATCCGCAAGATACGAAATAAATCTACGACGTTTTATATATATCGACCGAGGAGTATCGTAGTGACACGAAATTGCATAAATATTTTGACTAGAAGAAATGTACAGTCTGTTCAAAGAGTTTAAATCCTAAATTCAAAATAATGTTAAAACTTTCGATCATATACACACAAAACTTAAATATGCCACAAACAAAGTGAGATATACAGATTGCCAATCATTTATTTGTAATGTACTAGCAAACGTTTCATCACTCTGAGAGGCATATTCTTGAAAATATTAGGGGAAATGTATTGGCATGCAGTCATTTGGAGGCGTGACCTTCGACCACGCTGGTACTGTAGGTTCCTTTATGGGAGGTTCATCATCACATTCACTTTCCGATATTTGATGCGAAAAAATAGCTGATGAACATCTCAAATCTAACTCTTAATCTGTCGGTTCTTTCTCAGTAAGCTCAAAATCAGATCCCACACTTTCAGCTTCCAACAACTTTTGCACTACTTCATTACTCATTTTCTGTAATGAGGTAACGATGCCATATTCAGACACACACTGTATTCAAAAGTATACAATCAATAAAATTACAATGTATACAGGGTGTAACTAAATATGTGGGAAAGCTCCGGGGATTTGATATAGGACCTGACAACAAGCAGAGCATGTCCTGTAAACATATGGTTTATTCGCTTTCGTTTCCGTGTTACAGGCATTGTTTGTGGTGTACATAACACAGACCGCTTCACTATGCAGGTTGGTCATTTGTGTTGATAAAGTGTAGCTTGCTACTTACAGTTCTCTATACAAGGTGCTCAATATGGCTACCACGAGTTGTAATGCAGGCATTTAGGTGCCGTATCATTCATTGTCTCGCTCGTTCCCATATTCCAGGTGTCTGTCGTATCTGCTGACACCCTTGCTATATTCGCTGACGCAGCATTTCTACGTTATGAATAGGTGTGGCATACACAATGACCTTCAAATGATCCCATAAGTAGAAGTCTAATGGATTGAGATCGAGAGAACGAGCAAGCCACGGTGTTGGTCCCTGACGCCCTATCCATTTGTCTGGGAATCGCTTATGTAAAATTGCTCTAGCAGCAAGAGCAAAATGAGGCGTTACTCCATCATGCATGAACCACATGCGCTGAAGTGAATCCAGTGGAACGTTTCCAACAAACCTGTGTGGAAGTGTTTACTCCGCTAAGCAACTGACATCACGTGGCTTTGAAAAACAAATGCACGTAGAGTTGAATAGGGACGAAACGTACAAGTGGCCTGTGTGCCCTACACAAATTACCAACCTGCATGGTGAAGCGGTCTGTGACATGTACACCACAAACAATGACTGTAACACGGAAACGAAAGCAAATAAACCATATGTTTATAAGACATGTTCTGCTTGTTGTCAGGTCCTCTATCGAATCCCAGGAGTTTTCCCACATATTTAGTTACACCCTGTATACAGAAGTAAATAAGTCGCACCGAACGGAAAACTACGAAATAAAATGACAGAGCACGTGAAGGTTTGTTTACGAACGCTACAGAAATGGCGCTCAAACATATGTTCGTAAAACTGCACTCATTTATTTCTGTGAAATTGCACCCTAAGGGGTTGTAAATATGAATGAAACCGAACTCAGGGTGGCGGTGGGCATCGAGAACGACAAGAAGTAGACTGTCATGACAGCTGTTGAAGAAATGAGGAGATACCGAGAAGAAATAAAAACATGTCGAACATTCGGCAGTGCCACTACAGCAGGGATCGAAGTGTCGAATATTCGACAGTTGCCAATTCTAGGGTTGATAAATTATACTTAAAACACGGCCGTTAGTAATTGCAGAATAAGTTTATTTTTATATGTTATGAATTTTCATAGGTTTCTCATAGGAGGAAGGAATGAAAATGCTTGATGTAATGATGCTTGGTGAATTATATAACTTCCATATTCAGTGGCATCCATTGTCCGTAAGACGGCCTTGTGCATTGCCAAGATTTGAACAAATATTTCCAAACCCGAAAGCCAAACGAACGTAAGTCACATTTCACGGAAGTTAGAGCCATATAAGCGTAAGTCCACTGTAATTTTATTTTTATGGCAATAAAATAATTAATCACATTACGTGTAAATAATATTAATGAATGCGTTCAGCGATCAAAAATTACACAACATATATCAAGAACATTGATGAACATTTATTGCCTAAGTCACAATGCAGGGAAAGTTCCCTTCAACCGACGTTTTTCCTCTCTCATGTAAAATTACGTACTAAAATGTGACTTACGTTGTTTGGCGCTCGGGTACAAATCTCTACAAGTGTTCAGTTTCATCTTCTTTCAAATCAATAATAATTATATTAATAATAATGTTTGGGTCACGAAGCTTTCAGCTTGCATTCGGGAGATAGTGGGTTCCAGCCCTACTGTCGGCAGCTCTGTACATACTGTACCTGAGAGAAAAACCAAAGTAAGTCGCATTTTAGTCATTTTACAGAGTTATTAGCTGATAATATTAGTAATTAGGTTATGAGTCAAACTTATTAGTAGCTATTCCTAACAATATTAGTAAATTTTTTCATAGACAACATGACTAACATATTATTGGGCTTATTTTCATTAGTTTATTTTGACTCATAATCCATATTATTAGTGAAAACAAAATGAGTGGTATTTTGATATTTTGGCATAAAATCGTGAAGATCAGTGAAATGGTCGACTCTGATTCAAATCGTGATGAGGAACGAGTGTAGGTATTCAGAGTTCAATAAATGTTAGGTCAAAAACAACCTGTACTGGTATATAACAAACATATGAATACAATGAGAGATTTATATTACAGAATCTTTTAGTATTTACTTGATAGGGTTGGTAATACGAGGGCTGATCAACAAAGAGTGAGACTGTTTTTTTTTTTCACAGATGTTTGTTACTCCATTTCAATGTTTACATGATCTTTATCAAAGCAGTCCCCTCCTACTTCAATGCACACTTCATAGCGTCTCTGCCAGTCCTTGAACACAGGCTTCAGACCATTCTTAGTCAGGTACTTGAGAATCGCCTCACTTTTCTTGAGCCCTGCTTCACCGGTGGTAATCGATTTCAAATACGCAACCCCTCAATCAGAAAAGAGACGCATCACATCACGGCTTGTCTCCATTCATACAGACTTTTGTTCGGGAGTCAACAGACAACGAGCACAAACTCGGGTCATATGAAGATGATCGTGCATAATCGTAAAGACACTGCCATATGAATTTCTCAACACTTCACTGAGGTTACGATATGTTATCCGCCGATCCTCACGGACAATCACAGCAGCTGTGTTGATGTTGACTTCAGTCACAGCAGAAGCCGAAAGAACAGGCCCGCCTTGCTTAACACAGACAAATCAGCCTTCTCTGAAGTCCTTGAACCATCTAAACACTGTTGCACGGCGTAGTGCATCTTCACCGTACCCTTGTTTCAGCTTTTAGTAAGTCTCGGGGATGTATGGTTTAAACGAAAACAGAATTTGATTACGCTGTACTGCTCCTCTCGCGTCACTGCCCTTGTCTGGTATGCGAAGTGCACGTAGCGTCTTCACAATAGAGCATTACTAGCAACCCACGGACACGACAGTGCTACATAAAAAGCCACTCTTCTCAATTATTTATTTTACAGATAGGAAACTATCACGGAAGCTACGTAGAATGCTCCACTGCAAGGAATGAAGCATAACCTCAAAACATCAGCTTCACATTGCACTCCACGGACTGGTAGTGATACACAGTATCATTGAGTTTCTCTAGTACATTTCTGCTCGGAGACTCCTGCTATCCTTTAAAATTACCACCAAGATGGTGGCGGTGATGATTACTGTGTTAAGAGGAAGTACAACTAGGCAACCATCCTCTATATAACACTAATCAGATAGAAAAATGGAAGGGATCCGACACTTTGAAAAATGAAGGTATCGGCCAAGGGCCACGAAGGGCGTGAAAATGAAAGACTCTCTAGTACTCGCAACCTAATACCATCAGGGTCGGTAAAGAACAAGAGTTGAACAAAGGAGGTCGGATAGGGTAGATGAAAGTGAGGAGCCTAGCACAAGTACGAGGAAGCAATGCCACGACTCTGGTCGCCAACCCACGCTCCCAAGTTCAGAGCCCTGGGGCCCCTTTTAGTTTCCTCTTACGACAGCCAGGGTATACCGTGAGTGTTATTCTACTTCTACCGCTCCCACCCACAGGGGTTAGTAAACCAAGATCACCGGGCGAGTTGGCCGTGCGGTTAGGAGCGCGCCGCTGTGAGCTCCAATCCCAGAGATAGTGGGTTCGAACCCCACTGTCAGCAGCCCTGAAAATGATTTTCCGTGGTTTCCCATTTTCACACCAGGCAAATGCTGGGGCTGTGCCTTAATTAAGGCCACGGCCGATTCCTTCCCATTCCTAGGCCTTTCCTGTCCCATCGTCGCCATAAGACTTACCTGTGTCGGTGCGACGTAAAGCAACTAGCAAAAAAAAATTAAACCGAGATTTTGCTAGTCCGTCTTAAAAAAGAACAATTTTTAAAAGCAAATAAAATAAAAAAGAAGAAAGGAGTGTTATAGTGTGCAAAAGGCTGCGAATAGTTGACGCGTTAACTCAATCACTTTCCGCAAAGAAACTCTCACATTAATTTTACTTCCTTTAACCATTCTCTTATGTATCAAAGTCACAACAACGAAAATATCAAATGAGCCTGTCGAACAGACGGATTAATAGCCGGTTATAGTCAAGCACTGCTAAGAAGAAACACAGAGCATGAGGATATGCAACAGACCGATTCTAACCTCCATTTGTATCAGCTGACTAATGATCTAATATTATGAGTGAAGATATTTTATTAGTCATATGTAAATATTTATGAAAGAGAATTTGGGTAACTAATAATTATTTTTATGAGTTCTAATATATTACGTAATATTATTAGTTAGTTTTATGAAACAGGGCCCAGGATGGGATATTGTTCAAAGAATGTTCTCTATGGGATTAAGGTAATCAACATTCAAACACGTAAATTTTTCTCCTTTCTGCATTTTAACATCTTATGGTACGTGAGGTCACTCTTGACTTATTTATCTAAAGAATGCACCCTTACGTAACCAGATCATCTTCGGTGTCATCTCACAATCTTATAACAAGTGGAGCAGTGGAAATGGGTCACTCGGCAGTGACCATGACTTGGAATGTTTCAGATAGAACGTTCATTAGTCAAGTTATAACACATGATCACTGCTTGTGTATATTATCGTTGAGATGAATACGACGTAAGTGTGGGATATATCTCGTTCTATAATTTTATATTCAGGCTTAAATTTGTTTGCTGCCTTAGATGGTATACTACACGATTAATAAAAATGAGATGATATCTGTCTACTTGTTTATTTAAACTATTAAGTACCCCCCCCCCCCTTCTCATATAAGAAATTTATTTTTACATATTTAGAAGTATAACTTCCAATCCGTTCAGAAACTTTCAATCTTAACCCTGACAGTAACACGCCTATAAATATCGCTTTTGTTACACCACACGTCTCGAAGACGTGCCGCTCAAAGCCTATTATTTAAAGTTACGTATAAGTTACCAGACGGAATGAACAAGGATTAGAGGTAGTGGAGGGGATAACTCTCCCCTCCTTGTGAGTACTAGATGGCATTCATTCGCACGACACGTCAGAAAATCGTATGGTGTAATTGTCAGGGTTAAATAGTTCATAACCACTAGAGCCCGGTTGTTTGGGCAGTAATGGGTTAGAAGGCAAACTAACTGATGCGTATAGCAAGTATATATTACTTGCACAACGGTTATGTTACGAGTATTGCATATACATTAGGGTTACTGTCCATCAGAACCCATACCATGAATGTTAATTTATATTAAGCCATGAGAGCTTCTTATACACTGACATGCCAAAAGTCATACGATAATCGGATTTTAAGGTAATAGTCGGTGGCGCCACCGCACCGAAATTTCTTGGAAGAGTCAAAACCTGTATCAGGTCTGATCTGGCATCTGGAGACAGCCTTTTCAGGTCGTGGCAAGGTTATCGTCTTCTGAATGGGGCATAATAGATGAGGCCAGATGTATGGGACTTCCCACTGTCGAAATTGTGCGGAAATTTAATGTACCTCGATCGACGGTGTCACGTGTATATCAGGAATAGGCTACCTCATAGAAGGCATTACCACTGACGGTAATCAGCGACTACGGATGCCTAATGGTCGCTACTGGCGGAGTCTGGCTAGAATATTGTCCGTGGTAGCAGACAAGCCGCACTGGCTCAATTCACATCCACACTTGATGATGATGATGATGATGATGATGATGATGAAATTCGTTTAAAGGGCCTAAAATCTAGGCCATCGGCCCCTAATGGTACGAAATGAGACGAAATGTAATGACAACTTAAAATCCAAAAGAGAAATCCAAAACGTGTTGACGAAGAATGAATGGATGGATATGAATTTAAAACAATCAGTGGATCCGACCCGTAATGCCCCACATTCCCAGTAACTAGCGTTAAACAATAGTATAACTGACCAAGGGACAGCTTTTAAAGCACAATACCGAATAGATGATGATTGTAGTCCGAAGGGATCCAAAACCCAAGTCATCGGCCCCTCATAACGGCACTTAGGCTAGGAAATTAAAACAATGGTATTTGTCATGTTGCGACACTCGCGGTATTCCACACATTATGATACTACTCACAGGTATTGTAATGCGCACATATAACATACACCTACGGTGTCTCTTACATTGCGGCGCCATTTACAGGCAATGTAAACCTATGGTGTTTCTCACATAGGTATACTAATCACAGGAACTCCTGCTATCCCGTGGTGTTCCTCACTTAGTGGGTACCAATCATAGGCAAGGCAGACCCATGGTGTCGCTCATAGAGTGGTACTAATCACAGATACTGTAAAACTCACCCTGGTTCACACACTGTCGCTACTAATCACAAACCTGTTGTGTACCCAACATAGTGGTACTACATGCAAATAAAAGCAACCCATGGTGTTCCCCGCGTGGTCGTAATAATTAAAAGTAGCCATATGGTTCTAATTCAATCATTCCTTGGTCGCCCCTTTAGACACCACTTACGACAGGCAGGGAATACCGTGGGTTTATTCTTCTCCTGCATAGCCCCCACACAGAAGGATGTGTGTTTGGCCCGAGAGAGGTATCTTATATCCCTCAAGTCCGCCGGCAAGCCGGTTAGGACCCCCTATCCGCCACCTGGGACGCGGCACGTGGGAGTATCACCTCTCCCCCTGCTACGCCAGCGTAGTAGGTTCGTGGACATCCAAATTTGATACAAGAGGTACCAGACGCGTCTACAGCAGGTCAGGGCAGCGTTCTTCAACCTCAGTGGGATATGGGGGCAGAAGACTTACAAGAGTGCCCTTGTCAACACCACGACACCGGGTACAGCACCTCACCAGGGCGCGTGTCGTTGGTAGTTGGACACTGGGGGACCGGTGACATGTACTGTAGCTTGATTCGATGAGCTCCTGATGTTGAAGAGTGACTGCTACGTTTAACTTATTGATAACGACTTGTTACAACCCTCCATGGAATTCACGTACGCCTACAAATATGAGATATTCCAGCAGGATAACACACCGTGTCATCGGACTCAAGTTGTCAAGAACTGGTCCGAGGAACGTCCTGGAGAATTTAAACTACTGCTGTAGCCACCTCGTTCGCCTGATATGAACCATGTCAGTAATTGGAACGTAGTAGTGACGTCTATTCACAAGATAAACTATTCACCTGAATATAGCAGGAAGTTGTGGGTAACTATCCAGATGGCATGGGTCAGAATCTCTCCACAGGTGTTTCTTCCACTTGTGAAATCGATACTAAGACAAGTTGATACACAGAGCGAAATTAGAGGAGGACCTACACGATACTAGAACCCTATTTCATAACGTTTTTCATGCTATTGCGTAATATGGTGATATATGATATATCATATCGGATAATGAAATTGTATCATGTGGATATATTGTATGTTATTACAGTCAGCAAAGTGTCACAGTATTCAAAGGTAGGTAGTAGGGTGCAGATATTTAGGCAGTGATACGTTAGAAAGCAAACCAACTTACTTGGTAGGAACTGTCGTCTACCCGCTTCTCCGTAGTGTAGCAAGTGTAACATAAGTTTTAGGGGTTCTAATAGGCGTGGACACTACTGTTTATGCAAATCTCATAGCATTACTGTCGGCCGGGTAGAGCACACTTGTTATTGGTTTTAGTATGGTTGCATTCTAACCTATCGCAATCTAAACATCCAAGCTCTAGTAGGTAGTATCAAAGAGAGGATCAGTTGTGTTTTAAATTGAACTGAAGTTCATTAGATTGGAGATATGAATATGGCTGGATTTATTGAAGACCCTGTCCAGGATGTGTAATTAGGCAATGTCTGCGAATTACGAACTTCCCTGTATCGCTAATTATACATTTCAATGTATGCTGCCCGCTGAGGCGTATGTAATCTCTTAACGTGGTCTACAAGCAATGTTCTGAAAACATGAAATGTAATACATCTCTGTCAAAAGTAGCTGTTGTACAGCAAAGCTCGTGGACCATATTGAATTAATATCGATACAGATTATATCAGGTTTGAGGCTAATGGTTTCTGATATCTAACAGTTTATGTGGCACACTCGTGTTTCTCTCCAGTGTGGGGAATACTAACAGAGATATTATAATGAGATTAGATATTTCTGAGTGAGGAAATCAACTACGTCAATCTACTAGTAGTTCTCGTAGTACAGGGTGATCCAAATAAACCTTTACATTCTGGTAGACTTAATATGATTTTGTAGAATTCATTACTTATTACATCAATGGGGACCTTTTATTGCAGAGGTGTACTATCCATACCTATCCTCCCCCTCTGAAAATTTCCCACCACATGTTAGAAAATAATTTTTATGGTACATTTTTGGAACAATGGCAGCCTAATTTGAAAAGTTATACATCAAATTTCTTTCACATTTTTCCCCTGTTGGGTTCCAAACTTACTTAGGGTGCATTATCTCTGAAGCCATCTCTGGCATCCTATAGTTTCTTGTTATGTTATCAAACGATAGTGTGTAATCTAACCAAATATAATTACTTATTCCTTAATAAATAATGTTTTGAAAAAATACATTTTGACATAAATAAGGTTTATGGCAGGGGTTCATCTGAAAATTTGCGTTACAGGAGTATAACCCATAGGAATCGTACAGGATGTGATGTAAGTCACGGATGGCCGGACAATTTTATCTAGCTACTGTATAGGCAATGTCTTATGGCTGGTTACCATCTGAAATTAGCATCCATTGATGGATCGCCATGACCGGGAGACATATTTATGTTCATTATGTTTTCGCAAAGGGAGAAGGGGTTTATTTTTGGTGGACTTTTGTACAATATTTGTTATTTTTGAATGGAAACATTTTATCCTACTACTGATCCTTTCAATACAAACTGAAGCAGAGCTAAGAAAGAAATCGTGTTGAAAAATTAATTTCCAAAGAAAATGCACGTCTTTTACGAAAGGAAAATGTCGATAAATTAGGGGTAACATGAAACATGAACTTGGGCACCTCGGGCATTAAAATAAGACACCCAACTCACAGCATCAATTACAGAACAAACAAACTCACACCATGAAAGCAAACAGGTATGTAAACAATAAATTATTGGCAGCAGCTTGTCAAAACTTTAACGGCCGCAGGACTTTGAGGATTCTTAAACTTAATTATTAGAAATAAAAGAGAAATATTATGTGGATAATACATTTTATTCAATAACACGTGGTACACGAGGAATGTGAGTAATAATTCCGTGTAGTACGGGCGTGCGATATGAGAAATAATAGACCTAATTTCTGAGTTCGGGAGTAATATTACGAGTAAAAGTAAGATCATTAAATGAATTGTCCAGTGTGCTGAGATAGTTGCTCGGCACAACATTCAAGTTAAAGAGATGTTTGAAAAAATCAAATGCCTTTTCATTTCTTTGGATGTCTATATTAAAATCCGCCAATCTCAATTATAAAATTTGTTATTATATACAACTGAGGACAATGTATTCACAACGACAGCTAACCTCCAACTTAGTGCGCGAGTCAACACAGTGATATATTATAACAGAGTTTGCGTGTGGCGTAGCACAAATTTAGCACTATTTTGAAGCACTATTTCATGAAAACCGCGTTTCAGATTTTCAATTTTTTTCTGCAACAAGTAGCCTCCTCTTTTATCTGTCAATTGAGACATTAAACATAATCGTAAGTTGAACAATTTAGGAGATATCCACGTTGAACTCAAACAATATAAGTCTTAACATTTTTATTTACTGTACATGTAACCACTGTTGAGGAACGTAAATCTAAGTTAAAAGCAGTCGAATTAAGGCGAAACTCAGGAGATGAAAATCGTTATTTTTGTCACCTTGGTGAAATTTTTTAATGACTCAAATTGAAAGGACTGAGTTTCTTTTTTCTTGTTACGAATTTTTCCGCTGAATTCGAAAAAATATCACTTTAATAATGCTTTGTTTGCCAATTGTAATGTTACATTTAAATCCCATTTTCTCCCATAATATTCTGCCAAATGTAACAAAATTTGTATGATATATGTATCAAAGCTATATTAAGAAACATGCGTAAGGAATTTTTGATTGCAGAAATTTTTCAAGTAGTAGGGATTTTTAATTCCAAAAGTTTAGAACGTAAAAATTACACAAACATTACTACGGTATATCTCCATATATAAATTATGTACAGAAAAATTGATACGTAGTGCTTTTAAGAGAAGTATTGTAAACATAATTACGAATTTACATTAATATGTTAATTAAATTTCATGAAAAAATGGAATTAAAGAAACAAATTATTTTGAAAACTATTAATTGTATATAAAAGAAATGTTCGTGATATATGTACTTTTATGTAGGTGACTTTCCTGCAAAGTTTCGTGAAAATCCATGCATGAGGTAAAAGTATGTTTCTATCTCCGGAGTGTTGCCTTAAAAATAACAGAGTATGAGATTTTTAAATTACATTTTCGTTCCACGTTTCGACCTGGAGCATCGTTAGCATGCTATAATTGATGACTTGCTGCATTCGCATCAGCTGATCTGAGATTAACTACTGGAAGTCTCGCCCCATTCTTCAGTGAATGGCGGCGATGTTGAAGTCTTGATAATGGAGCAGGCTGCCAAGAATGAGTCCATATATAGAAACTGACCATTCGACTTGAGACAAAGTCTGACCTTGAAGGTCCTTCACCTTCACACATCAAACAATGAGAAACGCGATGGTTCAGGAAAAAACGATATACTACCAGAGAGTTAAAAATAAGTCGTATCTCTTCTGGCAATACTCGTGACTGGGTAATACTTAGAACAGGGCTTACCAAAGTTTTGTTTCTTCAAACTGATGTAGCTGACCAGGTAATGTAAATATTTTAAAACAAGGTGAGTTACACAGAAATGTTATCGAATGTCTCTTGGTGTTTGAGGAGTGAGTATTTCCTCATCATCTACTAAATGCAATGCGTTGTCGCTGTAGCAACATCTGACGACCTTCTGCTTGCCTCTTCATGTTGCTGTATGAACCATATGCCAGTTCACCGACGGTCTTCTTGATGTATGACATCCTTAGTCATCCCCTGGGTCTCTTTTCAGGTGCTTTACCTTTATTGATGGTTTGGAGAACAGAGTCATGTCTTAGAACGTGTCCAAGGAACTTTATTTAAATCTTATTTATCGTATTTAATAAGCATCGATCCACTTTCACGTTCTTTAAAACAAGGCCATTTGTTCTTTTATCCATACAACTTGCTTTTGTAACTCTTCTCCAGAACCACATTTCAGCAGCCTCAAGTTTTGTTTCTTCCTGTCCCCCTAATGTGCAGGTTTTGCGTCCATACAGCTCTTGAGACATGATTTTCTGGTCTCCAAACTAATATGGTTGTTTAGCAATAAGTTTTTCTTATTTCGGAAGGCTTGTTTTGTTACCACTATTCTTTTCTTGATTTCTGAAAGGGACCTGTTATCAGAGGTAATTACACTACCCAAATAGGAGAACTGCAGGTCTTGTTATATCGGTGTGTCGTTTAATTTTTTAAGTGTTTTCTACCTTTATACTTCTTTTTGTCTACTATCATGAGTTTTGTGTTCTTTACTTATAGTTTATGTTTTCTAAGGATCTGTTGAATGTTCTTAGCATCTTAACTCATACAATTTTCAGAATTAGCTAAGATGGCAATATTATCTGCAAAGCGGATACTGTACACATGAATACTATTAAAATTCACGCCTTTAGTATTTAATTTTTCTAACTACATTTCCTGTAAACGGGGTTAACGAGACATGGTGACAGTGGGCAGCTTTGTCGTACTCTCCTCATCTATTTTTTCTTCTCTTGTAGTACCATTAATATTAACTTCCGTGGTTTGAGCTTTACATAGATTGAGAATAAGGAGCCTTTCTTTTCAGACAAATCACATATCACTCATTACTTGAACAAGACATCAAAATTAAGACTCATTCGCATTCCATTTTATACTCATAATTTTTTATCGCTAGCTGCTTTACGTCGCACCGACACAGATAGGTCTTACGGCGACGATGGGAGAAGAAAGGGCTAGGAGTGGGAAGGAAGCGGACTTGGCCTTAATTAAGGTACAGCCCCAGCATTCGCCTGGTTTGAAAATGGGAAACCATCTTCAGGGCTGCCGATAGTAGGGTTCGAACCTACTATCTCCAGAATATTGGATACTGGCCGCACTTAAACGACTGCAGCTATCGAGCTCGGTATACTCATAACTTAACAGTGGTTCATAATTTAGGACCACTTTCGCACATTATGAAAATTGACTCGCATTAGGAATTTGTAGGAAGATTTGAATAAATAGCAAGGGCACAGTTACCGATATGTAGAGCTCGCACGTTTAGGATGCAAGAAGTTAGAATGCAAACACACTAAAGCAAATAACAAGTATACTATACACCGTAAACAGTTCTGCAATGCGAATTGCATAAACAGTAGGGGCCCACCCTGTTATAACTCCTAAAACGTATGTTGCTCTCGCTACAGTACAGAAGAGCGGGTAGATAGCAGTTACTACCAGGTAAATTGGTTTGCATTCTAACGTATTACTGCCTAAACATCCAGGCGCTATTGATATATAAGGGCAACAACTTTGGCCTTCATCATAGCTCGAACTCTGCAGTGCGGGGATACTGTCTACTAGGGACTAGAATCTCTCTAGGGGAATCGCAGACCATTCCTCCTGCAACGCTTTGCGAAGCGAGTGATGTCGGTCGGGCGTTGGTTTCCGGAGCTGAGCAGGCCGAATTAGATGCAACAGCGGTGTTTGTCGAACTTAGTGGCAACTTAACTAATTCTGTAACCCTTGGCTCCCCGATACACTTCCTTCACTTGGGCCTGGTGATTCTGCACGAGTTGCTGTTGATAAGTGATGGTCTGCTATAAGTCCCCAACGACAGCTTCGTCGTCTACAGCCGACTGCCCGCCTACGTCTTCCACAGCCACGGTGGAATTGTTGGGCTGTATGTAATGTTGCGAGAATACTTCCACATCTTGCGTTGGTGGTAATCACTTTCACGTTTTGGGATTATTAAATTTTTTCGGATTTCCTTCCACTTCCCTGAAATTGTCTATTTAGAACGACAATATACAGTGAGAGAAGACCGAAAATCTATTTGAAACTACTGTAACACATATACTTCCACTCAGTTCCATCTTCTTCTATATTATATAAAGCAAAACGTCTGTCTGTTCGTTCCTTATACAAATCTATACCATTCCATCACTCTCAATAACATTTCGTACATTTATATTTTAGGACACTGTTGGTAACCCGTCTACAGGAAATTTTACAGCCCTCTCCATTATCTAGATTTAGGCCCTCTTGCACATCGACATTAGCTAATATAGGCGAAATATCGAATTGTTTAGTACAATGACGAGACAAAGCTCATTTTAAGCCTCACTACGCGAAGAACAAAAATTAGTATGTACGTAGAGGACACCAAAAACCACGTATAAAGGCCCCAACAATAAGGTTTTTCGAGATATTGGCACCACTGTAAGAATCGTATGAAGAAATGTCCAGCCGTAACCATAGAAACGCAGCTCAATTGTTTTGGATTACAGAAACGTGCGTGTGTGTAGGCACATGCTTGAGTGCCAAGGAGAGATTCTGTTTAAAGACTATAAAGTCATAGCTAGAACCCGGACTTTTATGCATTAATAGGTTAGAATGCAAACTTACCGAAGCGAGTAGCAAGTATAGTCTACCTTCACAACGATTATGCTATGGGGTTTGCATAAACATTAGGGGTACGGCCCATCAGAACCCTTAAAATTTGTGTTACTCTTGCTACATTATGGAAGAGCGGGTGGCCGACACTTCTTACTAACCAAATTAGTTTGCAATCTAACCTGTAACTGCATAAAAATCCGGCCTTTACTCATAGCTAGCGTTAATCTCCCGAGATGCTCTTTATGGTTCTGGATCCAAATCTCCATATTGTTATCACGATAATGATTGTGAATAGCACCGAAGTATTGCTTTTACTATTTACAAGGCCGAGAAATAGAAGGAATTCATTCATCATACTCACTGATGTATAAATAGGAGTTTTATTCTGTGATGTCACAGTTCATTACCTCAGCCTGTTCTTCTCTCTGTTAGATCATTCCTACTTTATGTATTTCCATATGACCCTGTGATAGTTATATTATTAAGGTTCGGATGTCAAGGAAAAGTCATATTTCATTCCTGAGGACATTAAACCCGAAACCTGAAAAGTGACTGTGGATGATGGGTCCCTGAGCCCGTTTAAAGCAATTTTAGTTGCATATAAAAGCATATTTCGGGAATTTAGATTGTTTTGGTCATATTTTCCTCATTTTAGTGATATAAGGACATAGTTTTAGTATTTTTGTTCAAATTGAGGATTCGTTTTAACTAGATTCATGTTATCAGCGTCGATTTTCAAAAAAGGGATTTCAAAATACTCTAGCAGATTTATTTTAATGTTCAAAACATTTCACAGCAAACAAAGTAGGGGACCCCATGCTATGAAAAACGTGAAATTTAGCAATTTCCTCAATTGTAGCGGACGTTGAAGGGCCATATTTTGAGTCTTAGATAGCTACATCAAGCTACATTTCAAAAATCATTTCCGGCCTAAATGCAGTTCCGGAAAACAGCCAATATTCGCTGGTTTCTTTACTCGTTTTCTTTTTTATTCAAATCCTAGCCAAATTAATTTATTTTAATTATTTCTGTAATGTGGTCCTTGGTTCAATACCTTCAGGCATTTCTTGATTTTTTGAAAAATATCCATGCCTAATGTAGTTATAAGGGATTAAGTGAAACTCTGCATTGACTCACATTAGCGCTCGTAGTGGTAGAAAAAAGGCAAACTGCTAACCTAGTCGACCGGATAACGATGATTAAGAAAAGTATTATAATTTTTAGGAATAAATGAAGAATATATACTCACAACTGATTATATTTTATTTACCTAAAATTCGTAGTTTATATCCCTAGGATATTTTCAACACTGAGTTGCTTGCCTGACAAAACAGGGGACCCCCATAACATGATTTTTCTTTCTTTTCCAGAAGGAAAGATGTTGGAGGTTTAGACGATAATTATTCCGAGAAAGAGATGCTGTACAATCGCCGGTAGATACCAAAATGCATGGTAATTTTTTAATTTTTATTTTTAGGGAAATTGAATGAGAACTGCGTATAAAGTTTTAATTTATCCACTGGTGCTCTGTCAGTTTGTATGATTAAATGTGTCCGCTGTATTGTAGCGTATCAGTTGTTGACACGTTCAATGCTAGTAATACTCTAATAATAGTTACCAATCTTTAAAATGCTTAAGTCATATTTTACTTTTTTCAGGCCATATTTAGCCAGTTTTAGGGCATATTCGCTTGCATATTTTGTAGTTCTTTAGGTCTTAAACTTCCGAACTCTATATATCATTTTGAAGTTTCCGAATTCTATATAGCATTTTGAAGTTGGTACAATATAATTTGACAAGATGTGTGCTATCTTATAAGGAGAAGGACTTCAAAAAATTTGGTGCCGTTGTAATTGTTAGACCGAGAGATCCCGGGTAGGACAGCTAATATTACATAATGTGCTTCAAAGAAAGATCTTAATTTCCTGAAGTTCTCTCTATATCCATTTCCTTGAGAAGAACTTCATATTTTTCTCTCCTAAATTGAGATCAAAGGAATGTAACCGAGGGAAATATTTTATGCATGGAATGAAAAAGTCATTAAGAAGGGGGATTTTAATAAAATACGTAATTAAAAATGTTCGTTAACAACCACATTCTCTCAGTCTAGATTGTAATATTCTTTCTAAATTATCCCCTTTTCATGCAGTCATTTATATTAACGATTCTCCCTCCCATTGTTTTGAATATACTTTCAGCAATCGATTAATGTTGATAAGAGATTTCTAATCGATTAACTGAGTCATAATGTTGTCTTAGAGAAAACAATATAACGCAGCTAGAATATAGACTGTCGGGCTGAGGTCTCAAACGGATGAGACCCTGGCCTTCTGACCACAACCTGGCAGGTTCGATCCTGGCTCAGTCCGCTGGTATTTGAAGGTACTCAAATACGTCACCCTCGTGGCGGTAGATTTACTGGCTCTTAAAAGAACTCCTGCGGGAAAAATTTCGAGCCCTCGGCGTCTCCGAAATCCGTAAAAGTAGTTATTGGGACGAGAAAACAATAACTTTAAAATGTTAGAATATAGACTGGGCAGCACCATCCATAGTCAAGTCATACATTTTGGAGGAAACCAAAAAGCAAGTCACTTTCTAGTCCATCTGAACAATAAATCTAGAAGATGAATTTTGCTAAAGCTATATGAATATTAATTAGAGATTACGCAACGTAATATTATCACAAGGGTACCTGTATCACTCTCACATAATCATCAGCCGGTAAATAATCCAGAATACAGTTTAAGTTGTACTGAAACTTTGCCAGTTAAAATAAGAAACGATCTAATACTTAGACAGAACATTTCATGTGTAGACGATCTCTTACTCTTAAAATTACAGCTTTAATCATGCTAACCGTTGACCAATTCCTGAGTGTCACTACCCCACGCGTGGATTGCTGTATGTTCTTGATACAACTGCGACATCCATTGCGATCTTTTACATTCATCTAAAGGGATTGTCCAATGATCATCTATGCATCGTCAAGCTTACCTTGCACTCGATACCTTACACAATAATCTTTACAATGTTGCTCCATCTCATCTCATGCTATAAGTACAGAATATTACACTGTAGATAGAAGAACGTAAAATTTCTAAATGCCTAAGACTGAATATTATTGGCACGTAGAATCTTCCGTCAGCACCAAATTTGAAAGACATTACACCATTAATGACTCAGCAATATATTCTGAATATGTAGTACAAGAACGCTAACACGGCCTAAAAGCGTAGTTTGAAGTGGAACCAGAAAGTCGGTCAGAATGCAGTTTTAGACAAGAATGAAATAACCTAATTAACCACCATCTTCGAAGAAACGACCTTGAATGAAGAACTGTTCCAGAATTACTAATGTAGTAATTTATGTTTACCTAGAGAGAGAGAGGCAAAGTCATTCAAACAAATTCTACATAATGCAGAGGAATAAGTAACATAAATAGAGAATAAGAGAGTCCCTGTCACAGAACCTTGCAGCACTTTCCACAATGATAAAAATACATGCAGAGTTTCGTTAAAGAATGGCGTTATCCATTCTGTGAACACAGTGACAATGCAGTAATATGCAAAAATTAAATCATTTATTCAATTATATCAGCAAAAGAAACGATTTTGAAGGAGTTAACCATTTCTAACGAAATACTGTTCACTCACACATACACAAAGGAAATGCAAAATATGGTATTCCGCATAAAATAGAGGCATTTGTTATACAACTTAGAGTAAGACTGATCCTATGATAGAACCCTGCAGTAATTTCTACCATAATGAACATAATGAACGGTTTTGTTAAAGAATGATGTTATCTCTGCTGTGAACATAACAGATTAATGAGAATACACCTACAGGCTTTGTTCCTAAAGCTGTGTCTAGACAGAGAGAAAGCGTGGAACGCAAGAGCAATGCAAAACAAAGGGCTTAATTGGATTCAACGAGCAGTTAACACTGACAATTAGATCAGTTACATTACTACATTATTTCAATGTGCTCACTCAGTGACTCACTATACAAAAATATCGAAACGTGTTAAATCAATATCTAATTTCTTAATTAGGTAAATTTTCATAGCAAATGGATTCATTTTATTAGAGTGTTATTGAATTTCAATAATTAAATTGGATTTTAGTTTTTTTATGTTCAGTTTGTGTTCTGCTCGGTTTCTCTCCCTTTGTCTGTTAAATACTTTGTATATATATCTCTCTGTATGCTGATCTAGGATGATTTGTTCAGCACGAATTGTACTGGAATAGTGAACTCAACACATCAGGCATTTATACAGATGAAAGAGCACCTCAAGGAGCAGTGTGAGTACCATTCCTAATCCCAGCATATATTTTGCTTGACACATTGTTCCCATTGCTTCTTATAATATTACTTCAGTGCTGGAACATTGATATAATTGCAAATATACCTAATATCTATGCCTAACAATATGCTCCAGAAACCAAATCTTGTGTAAATGTTTAATCTGTCGATAAATTTGTTATACATTTATACCGCCTGAATATAGTTAACCTTTACATCATGCACTCCCGTAATTTATTTCAGAACTTCTCTCCGGGTTAATACGATTTGTTGCGGCCCGCGGGAAGTCCGTAAACTGGTCATAATACTCTCCTGACTCACTGTGTACATTAAATCTATTTTTCTATGAGTCATTACCTTATTACGCATATTTTAAATGCATACCCATTCCAAAGTGCATCTTTTAAAGTGTCAGAAGCGGAAAATTTTACATTAAGAGGGCAAACCTTTGTGGTCACAGGATAAAACATTTTTGGACGCAAAGTAGGCCATTTAGAGTCTACTGAAGTTCTACCAAATAGAGTATGAGGTCCTCATTCATTGTACATGATATTGAACCAAAAAACGTGTTATTTAATGGTATGGGAATTATGCTTGATATATTGACCATATGTTCCCAAATTTTCACGGGCAGATTCAATCTGAAAATATATCAACGATTACGTTTTTCTTCGACATGCACAAAGCCATGCCCCTTCATGGTGTTCATCGTGACGGACAAGTAAATGTTTGGTTCAGTTGAACACGCCAAAGATAAGAAAAGTTTTGTTGTTGGCTTGAAGAAGGCCGTGAAAACAAGGCTGCATGCGCAAATTCTACTTCCGTTGTAAACAAAGTGCTACATCTGTTGTTGGAGAAACACGTTTTTTAAGTCGGCTTAGTAAGTGAGTTCACGTTTCAAATAACGAACGTTTATCTGCTGTTAGAGTAACCAGGTTTAGTCAGAATATTTCTAAAAAGGTGAAGAATGATCGCCGTTTACGACTTCAAAAAATAAACACAAATGTAGTTACTTCGGCCCTGAAAATTTTGGTAGTGTGTGAAGGAAGAAATTTGGAAATTACGTATCCTGTGCTGACACCACTAAATATCAAGCAACTAGTGGATATAGATTTGCAAATTTTGCGTAGTGTGAATTCTTTTTTAGCATATGCTAACTGTGGCAAAAAAACAACATACGAAGTACAGCCTCCGTTAGTTATATCTTTTAAGTAAACCACATTTCAAATTATTGGAATTATTTCCCGTAAATTACATTGTTTCATATATAAGGAACATTTGGTACAGATTGTTACTTAATACCATCACCCCTAGGGGTATAGTAGGGAGGGAGGGACATGGAAACATGAAAACGTCCTATATTAGTGCCGAATCCATAGTTCTCAGGGTCGCTGAGATTAACAGCAAGACTCCGGATTTTGATTAAATTAAATGTTAGTCACCATCGGCATGGGGGTTAAGAAGGGGTGAAAAAGAAGTTGTCCAAAATTACCGAGGTTAAGTATTATGTTCCAGCGTAGCTATCAACCAAACTTGGCACATATATGACTTACTATATGGAGAAAATTACTGTGAGGGTGAGGCACCCTTGGCACCCCTACTGTTGGAGGCTGGGAAGGGAGTGACATGAAAAAACAATAAAAAGCCACCAGCATTAGTATCGAATCCATACTATTCGCGTTATCTCATATATTTCTAGCAAATAATGTTGCGGAGCATCACAAATCCTCTAATATAACATTCATTTCTTCATGTAATTTGGCCCCGAATAACATGGTATTTCATTGATGCCAGTGTAGTAAACGCTTCCGTATGCCATAAGGAAATGAAACTCAAACTGTTGACCATGAAGAATTTTCGCAGGGAGGTATCGAGGGGCTTGTTGAGTCCCGCCCTGTTGCTTCAAGGAAGGAGAACTCAGCCTCAAAAGACCACAAGGCGACGATGTGCGAATTGCAGCGCTAAGGAAGGAAGGAAGGAAGGAAGGAAGGAAGGAAGTCAGGAAGTCAGGAAGTCAGTCAGTCAGTCAGTCAGTCAGTCAGTCAGTCAGTCAGTCAGTCAGTCAGTCAGTCAGTCAGTCAGTCAGTCAGTCAGTCAGTCAGTCAGTCAGTCAGTCAGTCAGTCAGTCAGTCAGTCAGTCAGTCAGTCAGTCAGTCAGTCAGTCAGTCAGTCAGTCAGTCAGTCAGTCAGTCAGTCAGTCAGTCAGTCAGTCAGTCAGTCAGTCAGTCAGTCAGTCAGTCAGTCAGTCAGTCAGTCAGTCAGTCAGTCAGTCAGTCAGTCAGTCAGTCAGTCAGTCAGTCAGTCAGTCAGTCAGTCAGTCAGTCAGTCAGTCAGTCAGTCAGTCAGTCAGTCAGTCAGTCAGTCAGTCAGTCAGTCAGTCAGTCAGTCAGTCAGTCAGTCAGTCAGTCAGTCAGTCAGTCAGTCAGTCAGTCAGTCAGTCAGTCAGTCAGTCAGTCAGTCAGTCAGTCAGTCAGTCAGTCAGTCAGTCAGTCAGTCAGTCAGTCAGTCAGTCAGTCAGTCAGTCAGTCAGTCAGTCAGTCAGTCAGTCAGTCAGTCAGTCAGTCAGTCAGTCAGTCAGTCAGTCAGTCAGTCAGTCAGTCAGTCAGTCAGTCAGTCAGTCAGTCAGTCAGTCAGTCAGTCAGTCAGTCAGTCAGTCAGTCAGTCAGTCAGTCAGTCAGTCAGTCAGTCAGTCAGTCAGTCAGTCAGTCAGTCAGTCAGTCAGTCAGTCAGTCAGTCAGTCAGTCAGTCAGTCAGTCAGTCAGTCAGTCAGTCAGTCAGTCAGTCAGTCAGTCAGTCAGTCAGTCAGTCAGTCAGTCAGTCAGTCAGTCAGTCAGTCAGTCAGTCAGTCAGTCAGTCAGTCAGTCAGTCAGTCAGTCAGTCAGTCAGTCAGTCAGTCAGTCAGTCAGTCAGTCAGTCAGTCAGTCAGTCAGTCAGTCAGTCAGTCAGTCAGTCAGTCAGTCAGTCAGTCAGTCAGTCAGTCAGTCAGTCAGTCAGTCAGTCAGTCAGTCAGTCAGTCAGTCAGTCAGTCAGTCAGTCAGTCAGTCAGTCAGTCAGTCAGTCAGTCAGTCAGTCAGTCAGTCAGTCAGTCAGTCAGTCAGTCAGTCAGTCAGTCAGTCAGTCAGTCAGTCAGTCAGTCAGTCAGTCAGTCAGTCAGTCAGTCAGTCAGTCAGTCAGTCAGTCAGTCAGTCAGTCAGTCAGTCAGTCAGTCAGATTTTATTTTACCTGGCAAGAGGTAGACCTTTAGGCCTTCTCTTCCATCTAACCAGGACCTGACATATACACATATTACATTGTATTACTTTACAATGATTATATTAAATTTAAGTGAAATTATAAAAGAGCCTCCGTGGCTCAGGTGGAAGAGCATCTGACTCTCACCGCTGAGGTCCGTGGTTCAAATCTCGGTCACTCCATGTGAGATTTGTGCTCGACAAAGCGGAGGTGGGACAGTTTTTTCACCGAGTACTCCAGTTTTCCCTGTCATATTTCATTCTAACAACACTCTCCAATATAATTTAATTTCATCTGTCCATCACATTGCCCCGGAGGAGTGCAACAGACCTCGGCAGCCGGCACCGTTCCTACCTTCGCCGCAATATGGGAGCTTCATTCGTTCCATTCCTGACCCGGTCACTGACTGGAAAACAGCTTGGAGATTTTCGTCATAAATTAAATTAAATTAATACAAATAATGGTAAGTGACGAAGTGATATTGAAGTAAATTAAATATAATAAGAGGCAAACCTTAAAACTAATAACCTACATGTAAAAGTAAGTAATGCATACAATTTGATAACATTTGAAGAATAACACGATTAAGAATTTTGAGCTAATCTCCCTCCAGGGCATTTGTTACAATAGAATGGTTGTGAGTAGTTTACATATGATCCTTAATGGTGCATAACATGTCTCCAAAGTGCTTCCTTGAAAGTGCGAATAGCAATTAAACCCCTGATATTTTCAGAAAGGATATTCCACACACGGTAGGGAATGACTGCGAATGAATGACCGTAAATGATAGTTCAGTGGATAGGTAAAGAAAGGATGGAATTATTACTAGATCTTGTATTAAGGCTGTAATGGGTTGAGGTATTTGAAATATGAAGTAGAGTAAAATGGCTGGGAAGAATGATGCACTTTATGGACTGTGCGACGGATTTGTAGTCTGGGCTAAAATAGATGGTTAAAGCGAAAGAATTACATGGTCATAGTACCGTAGGTTTCAGACGTATCTCACAGATGCATTTTGACCACGTCGTAATCTTCTCAATAACTTGCACCCAGCGTCTCTATAAATCAAATCACAATAGTTCGAAATGAGGGAAGCTATAGCTTCTACCAGAATTTTTTAAAATGTTTCATTAAATAAAATAAGAAATAATGAATTAAATACTCCGCAGCATGTGCAATGGAGAATGTTTTCTGGCTGATATTCGTAATATGCCTAGGCATTTTACTGATGACATGAGTAGTGTGTTAGTACTACATAACGTTATGGACGGAATAAACCAGGCTTCCGGGGCTTGCATGCTGCTTGAGGGATAGCTGTTCAAAATTTCTACCACACTAGTTGCATTACATTACATTATTTATTACCAACCCTGGTATATACATCATCGATATACTGTAATAAAAAAGGTAACCCACTAAGTCAATGACTTATTTCTACTAATCTACTATGCAGCATCTTACACATGAGCGGATAGCCAGCTCCACGTGTAAGACACTACCACTACAACTAACGATTTAGCTACATACTACTCTCTTCTAAACTGACTGGTTGCGGCATCACCCCTCATGAGGAACAGTCCATCCTTCCCAATGATGCCCCAACGAACCATGCATCTTGAGGCCGCAAAAAAGCATCCTCAGATGCCCACAATGCTGTCAAAACATATTCTTCATCAAACCTGATGTAACAGCGGAAACCATCTCAACACGCGGCAAACCATACTCGGCTCATTCACTGTCTCATTGACAGCGTGTTTCCCGTCACCTACTCTCACTCCCCGTGCAGACGTACTTAGTCCTCACTCCTTGGGATAGGCCAGACCCATCCCTCCCTCTAACCACTTACGTCATACACTGCATCAATTCACATGAAGCATCTCACCCTGAGCGGATAGCCAGTCCCTCTAGCAAGATGCTAACTCTACATCTAACAAAAACTAACTAAACATCCAGACTCCTGCCTTTTTACTCCACACAGTCCATCCTTCAAATCTCACTCTCTGTTACTATCTTCACAATAACCTGCATAAACTTCCACACACATACACAACAGTTCATCATTTAAATGTATACTCTGTTCAATGTTTCTTTTCATAGTTATTCCCACACTGCCTCTCTCTTCATTATTACACTATATCTATATCCTATTACTACTTATTCTGTTTAATCTACATAAACGTACACAGTTCATCATTCAAATCTCTACTTCGTTCATTCTTTCTTTTCGTAGTTCTTCGCACACTGTTTCTCTTCTAATTTTTACACTAATTCTTTATCGAGATATTTTGAAATATCCAATCGTATGCACATTCGTAACTCATTTTCAATTTGCTCAACAATTTTAGTCAAAATGGTGCAAAAAATTTACATATTGTGCCTCAAGGGTTAGAATTTCTTTCAAATACCTGTGTCTCGAAGAGGTTAGTGGCACAGTATCTTCGAACGTTCAGGGGATGTTCAGCAGCATTGATGCTAACAGAGGGAGATTTGAACATTTAATATGACATGTCGTACGTTCTGTTCTGTTCCCGTGTGTTTGCCATGATTCATGTACACTCATGTTCATAAAACCAGAACACCTTGAAAGACTAGAGATAGGAAGTTCATTTCCACAGTACCGGACTTGTCACCAATCGAAAATATGTGGGATATGGTGAAACGACGGGTGCGGCTGTGTGACCCAATGCCAGTATGGAACCAAATGAATAAGCATGGATGGCTATACCCATTCGCGCCTTATACGCGTCGATGCCATCACGCATGGGACAAGTTATCAGTGCTCATGGAGGACCGAATACCTACTATGACGAAGGACACCTGCTCAACCTAGGAGACTGAAATGCTAATCGTTTCTGCAGAACATGCTAACGAACACACCCTGTGAATATGAGTGTCTTAAATCTAGTCTTTCAAGGCGGTCAGTTTTTATGAACATCAGTGTACTGTGTAGTGTTATAGAAAATGAGTTCTAACAGGGAAATAAGAAATTTGTGGACCCATGTTCATATGACACATTTTCTTCTTCTACACGTGAGTATTGTGTCCTGAATTTGGCCGTACATTATTGTGACATCTTGTATGTTGTATTGTCATAGCGAGATCGAAACTGTACCATAAGTCCTCAGTATCCGCTCACATGACGAAGCATTCTTGTCATCACTAAAGTCCGGAAGTTTACGCAGTTAAGGATTAGAATGCAAACCAACTTACCTGGTAGGAATTGTCATCTACCCTCTCTTCTGTAGTGTAGCGAGTGTACCATAAATTGTAGGGGTTCTAATAAGCTGGGACCCTACTGTGTATGCAATTCTCATAGCAGAACTGTTGTCCGGGTAGAGTACTTGTTATTTGCTTTGGTATGTTTGCATTCTAACCTATAACAGCCTAAACATTTGGGCTCTAATCATCACACTATCCGCAACATGCTAGCTGTATTTGTTAAGAACACTGGATACATCACAGTAATCTCTACACAAGGAAGTACAGGGCGGATCGACATCATAGGCTTTAAACCTTGATCCACTAAATGGTATATTCTGAATCCAGAATAGTAGAAGTATGGCCTTGCTCCAAGCTAATGGCCTGATCCTCTCCCCGGACGAATGTTGGCAGAAAGAGCCAGACTCGCTATACTGCGGAAAGGTAAGCAAATATCTTTTTTTCCCCGATGAACAGTACCTGTAAGTACTCCATCAGCTCCGTAATACATTCTGGGTAGCCGAAGTACAATGAACTCTTTGGTATTCCCTCCCAGTCCATTCGAGCGTTGCTAATTTCACCACCAGTCGGTTCCTTTATAAGGGGACATTTGTTTGAGTTCATGTAATGCTAATTTACTAACTAATGTACTCACTTATATACCTCAGTTAACACTTCATTAGGTCCAGTTGTATGGTTTGTTTCTTGGTATCTCAGTACATAGCTGGCTGTACATCCAGACTGGGCATAAGTGGTGGAATGTAATGGTCCCTGACACCGACCTGTAATATTACACAACATTATAGATTAATGGAAAATAGTTCTTTTATAAACGGCATGATTTCAATTGGCTTTCTAAGCAACATGTAAGGTGGAATGGGAGAAATGCGAGGAAAAATTTAATTATTTAAACTTAAAAAATGTATATCAAGCGGAAAGCTGTTAGCTTGGGTTTTTTCAAGTAAAATAATTCATTGGTTACATTAATTACTGGAACTTGTAAGCGTTTCCATCAGTCGAACAGTCAAGCTAATATGATTGTTATATTATAAAATACATGTAAAAACACACTATTCAATAAGAAGTGCCAACGGCCGTAGTCGTGTTGAAACATCGGATCCCGAGAGATCTCCGAAGTTAAGCAACATTGGGAGTGGTCAGCAGTTGGATGGGTTGCCACGCGCTGTTGGTGGGGGGTAAGGGAATGGAGGAGCGGAAAGGAACTGGCCACCCTACCGTACGTAAACTCCGGCTCAGGAACACCTCTTCGGAGGTTCGGACCTGCCTTCGGGCAGAATAACCCTTACCTTACCAATAAGAAGTCACAATACACACAATTAAGCAAAGAATGGAATATTTCGTTCTTAAAAGTGCATCATCAGATTCAGTCCCTGGATGGGAGAGAAATGCAGGACTTCATTAAGATAAGTACCAAATTTGATATTCCTAGATGTTTGAAGAGAAATAAACAATTATTTTCAAATATTGAGTGAGACATGATAAAATCTGATGATGTTATTTTAAATACGAAACATGTCTTTCTTTGTTTAATATTTTCTATTTTTATTCCATGTTCAATATCGTGCTTTTACAGGTATGTTATAGTTTAGTATATATGTATGTTGAACTTGTTTTTGACAGACTGGAAAGCTTTTAAGTTACATTTAACAGAGTTCACACTGGAAATTGTGGCTTCCTTCTTATCAAATTATATCACTTACTGGTTAATACTAACTTTCATATTATAACTATTGATGAACCAGCATTTTATACTTTGTCTATAGTAGTTGGATTATTGATGAGACGAGTGCCTGAACGGGATACGTGTATAGAGAATTGTATAGAATTGGTGAAAACGAAAACCTAAAACCTGTTTTCCAGTCAGTGACCGGGTCAGGGATGAAATGAATGAAGTCCCCATCTAGCAGCGCGGATAGGAACTGTGCCGACTGCCGAAGCCAGTCGCACTCCTCTGGGGCAATCATTGATGATTGACAGATGAAATGAAATGATATTGGAGAGTGTTGCTGGAATGAAAGGTGACAGGGAAAACCGGAGTACCCTGAGTAAAACTTGTACCGCCTCCGCCTTGTCCAGCACAAATCTCACATCGAGTGACCAGGATTTGAACCATGGAACCCAGCGGTGAGAGGCCGACTCGCTGTCACATGAGCCACGGATTCTCCATGTATAGAAGTGTTACACCTGATAAAAGACTATAATGAATGAAGATAGATCACAGAGAATTATACGAATGGGAAGGAGATAGATACCATCGAAAAATAATCTGAACTTGGCACTCGTTATGTTATTAAACAGAGAATGGAAGACACCAGGGAGAACAGAAATACGATGTGACAGAAATATAGGAAAATAAATCTTTAAAAACTTGAAAACAGAGAAAATGCATGTAACTAATTGTTGAGGTATCCTAGATTCTACAACTTAGTTAAAGTTTAGGAAGTACCTTAAAGGCTATGTTTATCTAATCATAAATTAAATAGTATCTGTTCAAGATATATTTGTGGGATATACAGCTGTAAGTCTGCTTTATAATTTTCTTGAGTTTTTGCTTAAATAGTAGCCCGAACGCCATGTAAATGCCACGTGACATATAAGAGAGCCACGCCTCCTTTCTAGATCTGTTCTCTCTGTCCCGAGACCTGGAATATTTTCAGTTTTCTGAGCAAGTTCCTTTCTGTTTCAGAAGTTTATGGATTATAGGGGTGTTTTGTGTGTTGTCTAGCCCGATAGACACTGTTTGTCTTGTAAACACACGATCTTCTTCGAATGGGCTTGCATGGAAGCATTCCATAATATGATTTGGACCAGTGTTTGTGGGGAAAACGACTTTGTTAATAGGTGTATATGCTGCTACAATGGCTTTCAATTAGGGTAACAATGGTAGAATTAAGTTGTTGACAAACCTGGGTATAGAACTACATGTGACCATTTTTAGTGTGTGCTGTGATGTGGACAATTTACTTTTGAGAATATCAGATATAAAATTTAAGCCCAATTTAAAGGAAGCTAGGAAGTTAACAGGAAACATTAAGAGGGACAGAGAAGATGAACATAACCCAGATGATCCAGAATATGAGTCTTATATATATTAACGTAGGGTTATATATATCTACAGGAACATTTTGGTCAATTTTCTTTTCATCTAGAGAAACGTTCCCTTTTGTCGGAAAGTATTAACAGTAGAGATATTAAATTTTTCAGAAATTCAAGTAGCAAGAATAAAGGATTAGAGGTATCCTTGTGAATTTACCATAAATAATAAAATGAATATTTTATATTTTCGTAGGAAAAAAGTTGAATTTAACTTTAGGAAAAAATACAAACATACACTTTTTACAAAAATATCATTTAAAGAGAAAGTACTTATCTAAAACCCCGGAAAAGTTCGTTTCGTTACTGAGAAAAGGAAACATGAACATCACAAGTTTAACATGGTGGTGGAGATTCAGCTTACAACATCCCCTTAAATAATTTTATACAGTAATATGGTTCTTTCTCTTCTAGTCCCTGTTCGTTCCGCATGTCAGCAACCATCTTGGCTGCGTTTTCTCCGTTGTGACCTGCTTCGAATAACTCTTCCAACACCTCTCTTTCCCTGCAAAATTTCTTGTTATTGGTTTTTCTCATGATGTGACTGAGATATTTAGGATTTCTCCTTTTTAATGTTGCCATTACTTCCATATCCTTTCACATCCTTTGAAGGATCTCTGCATTTGTGCCATGATCTGCCCATGACGCTCTTCGGTAGAGCCACATCTCAAAGGCGTGACGTTTTCAAATTCCAGCCTTCGCAGGCGGCAATGTTTTGCGACTGTGGGCGAAGAGAAATTTCGGAGAAAACTAATTTGACGTAAATACGGCTGAAAGTATAATAAAGTATGCATTCATGTACAAAAACAATTTATATTTCGAGTTTCGCTGAATTTCAGCACTGATGTGCTCCAGAACCGATTTTTTTTATTTTACGAGAATTTATTACCGCAAAAACGGCGTCTCACTGAATAATTTTATCAGTAAGCCTATAATGTAATTTGTAAAATTGTTATTGTAATTCTATTACTGTAATCACAATTCACTGACAAAATACAAGACAGACGAACAGCTTCAAATATTATTATTATTATTATTATAGTAGTAGTAGTAGCCTCCGTGGCTCAGGCGGCAGCCCGCTGGCCGCTCACCGCTGGGTTGCGTGGTTCAAATCCCGGTCACTCCATGTGAGATTTGTGCTGGACAAAGCGGAAACGGGACAGGTTTTTCTCCGGGTATTTCGGTTTTCCATGTCAAAAATTCATTCCAGCAACACTCTCCAATATCATTTCTTTTTCATCTGTCATTCATTAATCATTGCCCCAGAGCAGTGCGACAGGCATTGGCAGCCGGCACAATTCCTAACTTCGCCGCTAGATGGGGGCTCATTCCATTCCTGATCCAATCGAATGACTGTAAACAGGCTGTGGATTTTCATTTTCAATAATTATTATTATAATAATTCGGAAAATAAGCGATGTACAGCTCTGAAAGCTGTTATTACTAAAATAATAATTGTTCACACGAAAGAGACAGTACAATATGGAGAAGAAGAAAAAGAGTAATCACCACAGAAATAAATTATTCCAGGTCTGAAACACTTGGGAGAATCCATAGTGCAAGTCTTGCCCTTTTAGTCGGGGAAGTTGCTTTTTTATTATTTTTGTTTCCCTGAATACTGGCTTCATTCGTAATGATCTCAAAATCTTATCATCAAAGAAAATATAAAAATACTCTAGTGGATCAGCATCCTGATCAAAATATGGTAGTAATATAGTCCCCCGGTGAATATTTTATATTGGCATCCTAGTTGATGGGCCAGATCATAATCACTCACGTTAGTCCAGACAGCGCCGAGTGCATGTCCACTATCGTCTGTACGATTACTTGTGCCGCTCTTGCTTTCACTACCGCTGCCGCAAGAAATCTTGGGAGATTGACCCTCACTGTTGCTAAATGACAATTCTGGCACTTTGCTGACACTTTCATTAACTACCTCATCACTTATGATTAGATTCCTTTTAACTATTTTGCCAGAAACGCGGGGAAAATCCGGAATATATAAACCACAGCATTCTGCAATTTCGCACGATTAACGAACTCAGCTGATAACTCACAATGAAATGTGCGTAATATAATCGTAACACCGCAATTCGGCTTTAAAATGTTTGTAAGTGCAGCTTTTGTCATCTGTTGACTATTCGTGTTAAACTCAGAGAGCTGGTAAAATTTTGAAGTACTGTTCAAGGTCTTATATGGGTTTTCTCCCCGTAAAGGCTAAGTTTCAGCGGCGCAAAAGTATACAGAAAACACATAGCAGCGGTGAAGTCTCAGTTTTAAGGCTGAGGTTAACTCGCGACTTTTAAATTTTTCCGACTTTGCATTTATTATTTATGATTTCAATAAACGAATACTCTCTCCCCGTTTGGTGGTTAACCGTGAATGGGAGAGAAGAGTATTCTTTAATTTTTTCAGTGTCATAGAGAGTTGTTTTGTGATTTAGTTTCTTAAAGGCCTGGACATTTAACCCAACTTGTAGGTACGTATCACCGATGACCGTTTCCCTTGAATAAGGGACAGTCAAAACAAAACAGGTCGCACGTCAAAGAATATATTAGAATATTTTTTATATCGAAAGTAATTATTAAGTCATTTGTTTCACTCGGTGATGAGATGGTCAGTACCATTCTTGAAAAAAGCTGGTGCACTGTGGACCGAACCATATCTGCACTTAGCCGCATACGTAGTAGTACCATGCGAACAGATGTCCACAAAAGTCTTTCTTCAGCTCCCTAAAGATGTAAAAATTGTTGAAGAGTTTCCCACCCAAATCTGTGAAGCGTATTTCTCGCAGAGTTGGTAGTGTGAGGTCGGGCATTATCATGAAGAAGAATAAAGCTTTTCAATAGGATGACCAGATTCTTTGATTTTATGGCGCACCTGAGTTTCTGCAACGTGTCTCCTAAGCCCTGTGGACTGATTGTGGTCCTGTGATCGAACTGAAAAGAAAAGACATTTGTTCGAGAGCATTCTCATGTACGGGGATAAATGTCTTAAAATTTCTCGTGATTAATTTTGAGTACGAAATGTTCTACTATACCTTTTGACCAGAGATTTGGGGTTATAATTAATTATAGTACCTTTGAGTCACACACTCCCCAGCCGGTTAACGGCTTGTGTTAAAAGTACACTGGAACAAAAAATCCTAATGGACATAATAAATTATGAAAATAATATAACGACATTAATTTTTTTTATACTGAACTGATTATACCTACTATGTACTTTTATCTTAATACAGTGACTGACAGAGCAAATGCAACACCAAGAAGGAGTGGTCAGAACTTTATGCCAATTGCAGGGTAGACTGACGTCACTGAGGTATGCTCATGATGTGAAATGCGCCGCTGTGCTGCGCACGTAGCGAACGATAAATGGGACACGGCGTTGGCGAATGGCCCACTTCGTACCGTGATTTCTCAGCCGATAGTCATTGTAGAACGTGTTGTCGTGTGCCACAGGACACGTGTATAGCTAAGAATGCCAGGCCGCCGTCAACGGAGGCATTTCCAGCAGACAGACGACTTTACGAGGGGTATGGTGATCGGGCTGAGAAGGGCAGGTTGGTTGCTTCGTCAAATCGTCAAATGGTTGGCGCAGGGACATGTGGCACGTGCGAGGGGTCCAGGCGCAGCCCGAGTGACGTCAGCACGCGAGGATCGGCGCATCCGCCGCCAAGAGGTGGCAGCCCCGCACGCCACGTCAACCGCCATTCTTCAGCATGTGCAAGACACCCTGGCTGTTCCAATATCGACCAGAACAATTTCCCGTCGATTGGTTGAAGGAGGCCTGCACTCCCGGCGTCCGCTCAGAAGACTACCATTGACTCCACAGCATAGACGTGCACGCCTGGCATGGTGCCGGGCTAGAGCGACTTGGATGAGGGAATGGCGGAACGTCGTGTTCCCCGATGAGTCACGCTTCTGTTCTGTCAGTGATAGTCACCGCAGACGAGTGTGGCGTCGGCGTGGAGAAAGGTCAAATCCGGCAGTAACTGTGGAGCGCCCTACCGCTAGACAACGCGGCATCATGGTTTGGGGCGCTATTGCTTATGATTCCACGTCACCTCTAGTGCGTATTCAAGGCACGTTAAATGCCCACCGCTACGTGCAGCATGTGCTGCGGCCGGTGGCACTCCCGTACCTTCAGGGGCTGCCCAATGCTCTATTTCAGCAGGATAATGCCCACCCACACACTGCTCGCATCTCCCAACAGGCTCTACGAGGTGTACAGGTGCTTCCGCGGCCAGCGTACTCTCCGGATCTCTCACCAATCGAACACGTGTGGGATCTCATTGGACGCCGTTTGCAAACTCTGCCCCAGCCTCGTACGGACGACCAACTGTGGCAAATGGTTGACAGAGAATGGAGAACCATCCCTCAGGACACCATCCGCACTCTTATTGACTCTGTACCTCGACGTGTTTCTGCGTGCATCGCCGCTCGCGGTGGTCCTACATCCTACTGAGTCGATGCCGTGCGCATTGTGTAACCTGCATATCGGTTTGAAATAAACATCAATTATTTGTCCGTACCGTCTCTGTTTTTTCCCCAACTTTCATCCCTTTCGAACCACTCCTTCTTGGTGTTGCATTTGCTTTGTCAGTCAGTGTAATTATTTTCAGCAGGTAATTTTAAATGAAGTGTCAGGGGAAAGAATAAATTAATTAATTAGACTTTTTTCTATGTTAAAATAAGAATAGCAAAATATTAGCTTCTTTCTATTTGTTTTATCATTTATTATGAACATTATTTAGGAGGTAAGGTTTGAGTTGTGCTTAGAGGAGGATGCAGTGTCTTAGTAAAGGAGCCAGGAAAACGTGTAAGAAGTCTTAAAAATCACGTAAATTAGTTTAATTTGGGAAAATGGAATAGAAATGAGCTCAAAATGGGTTCTAAACTTCATTCCATGTCAGGGAAACCTATAGCCACTTGCACAGTTTAAACACATATTGTCGAGAACATTATTTCTTAAAGTATGTTGTAATGTATCATGCAATAGGCTTTAGAACTTGTTTTTAATACTTTCATTATCCGCTGAGTTCCAAGCTCTCTAATATGCCTATTTTTCTTTTTCATTCTGAATTTTATGTATTTCCAGTAACTGTTAATACCTAAGGAGTATTTGAATTTCAGCAAACTAGAGTGTAAGCTAGCAGTGCACGAATTCAACATAATAACTGAAGCTTTAAGAATAAGCAGAATATTTATAGAATAATCAAGAAGAGGCCAGCTGAGGCATTAAATTGAAACTGAAAACGGAGAGAGATTATTTCAAGGTTGGCTGACCTCGAGTCCACGGCTATTTGCCTCATTTAACTAACACGCCGAGTAACCGCAGTCGTTACGGCTGATCAAGATTTAATTACATGTAGCGATGTAAATGTCAGGAAAAATTAGTAAGGGAACTGAATAAATACACACTTCTTGCAGAGTCGATTCTCTGTGAATATGAGAACAAATTACGTTCTTTTGAATACAGGGTGTAATTGAAAAACATTTTATCCGTCGAACAGATGGCGGAGGCGGTTGTTCTAAGCACATTAGGTACCAACAATTTGTTAAGTTTAATGTTTGTAGGTGAAAGTACTCTGCACACATTCACCGGTTTTTACTGGGTTCTTCATATTTCATCAGTCTACCAAATAATATATATATCTACTGCTCTCTTATTCTCGATTAACATCACGATAACACTTCAGAGAATATGAAGCAAGAATACTTATGCACAAAAAAACTTGGTTCCAAACTAAAAATTACAGTGTATTTACGATTCTGTATTTCCCACTGTACACCTGTGTAAGTCTTGTACATCTTGGTATGCTTACTCGCATGTACTGAGGGAAAGTGTAAAGAACGACAGCAAAAACAACACCACCATAGCATATATGTGTCATCTCTTGAAGTTTACAAAGGAAATGGTTTTTGGTATGCAAGGTAGAAAGTATCTGGCTTCTCGTAACTTCTGTGTAGACAGAAATATATTCGAGTGTCCGTCATGTCCTTAGCTTCGTCATCGGAATATATCATGGCGTAGTAAAGGTAGTAAGCGTCTTTAAATGTCTTCCTTGTGATTCTTCGTGTACACGGACGTAAACAACCATCCATTAAAACAGTATGATTTGGATAGAACGACAAATATTGTGAGTTGCCCGGATCCATGGCTGGTCCTTGTTTCAAGGGACGCTGTGTTCGATTCCAGCCTGAATCCATGAACAATGTGGTTATAATGCAGCCGAAGCTCGCAGACGGTATGCACAGGAGGTTCCAAACAGCCACCTGCCTTGTACACACGTATTCGCCTAACATGGCTTCAATTAAGAGCTAAAGGATCGTTCAAGGCACACACAAGACACTTTTAGGCAGATTGGAATATCTGTACGTGCATGAATTAATTCATTATTGTATCTTACTTTCTGAACTTTTAGCGTATTTATAAATGTACCCTCTTACAGAACGTGTGTAGTAAAATGACTGCTATTAATTTGTTTCACATACAAAATACATCACTTTATATTGCGCCTTTGTAAAGCAGCGATCAGGCATCCCACTAATCATTAGTGCATGCGGGACACTTATAACTAGAAAGTATGACGCAGCAGCGCCATCTGGTGTATTATAAAGAGAGCAAAAATGAAATCATTATGAATATGCTGGCTAAACAATGAAAACCATAAATAAACACTTTTAAAAAGTAAATAAAATTAACATCGTAAGTTTTGTAAAGGGCACCGGTCACGGAATAAGTCCTTTGACATAAATATGTCTTATGGCCAAGGGTCATCTTAAAATTTCCATCAAGAAATCAGCGAAATAGAATGAGTGATGTGACGTTACCTAGCAACCGTGCAAGTTGTGATGTGAAGTATTGATTGATGGCCATGAATGAGAGACATATAAAAAGCTCTGTACCCATCTTTATCAAAATGATGTAAATAAATTAATCGTAATCTACTTGAGTTTAATTTATTGAAAACACATTGACGGATTTCTTTTAAAACTTTGTATATCCCAATGCTCTTCCTACCCATCATATTCCTGGTGACGCCTCCCAGCCGCATATTTATATGCAGTCCATCAGAATAATTGTATTTGTATTCATTTTCCTGTGCTCATGTGTAAATCAAAATGGACCATACATTATAAAGTAGGAGTGCATAAATTCGCCAAGCAAACAACATCCCTACAATACGGTACGGTAAGGTTCATTTTTCTATACACCAGGTGGGGGGGGGCGGTGAACATATTCATTACCTCAGCTGCAGGAAAGTTTTTAAAATATAAACAATCCTAGACACACTACACTCTCTAAAGTCAACATTACCATTTAATGAAGCTGCAATTTTCGTGGAAAGGTCTATCTGAGAAAGATCTTTCAAAAACATATTCAAACACACAATCACACATAATTCTAAATTGATATTCACAGCAGTGACGACACCATCATAACTTACTCTATAGCAGATTTTAAACAATGTACATACAGTTTCACTCGGTGACGCTTCGTGATAGTGCAGTCATGGTTTTCACAAGAATACACTGGGGCTATTTGGTTTTTACTTAAAAACCTAATATATAACTATTCAGCAAAATTTAACTGGTATATTACCGTCTTTTAAAGTTTTATAGTTTCACTCGCATACGGAGTGTACGTGCATCAACGACGAACGAGGGAAAATACTTGGCATGACGTATAACACACGTTGTATTCATAAAGAATACCACAGAATGCGCGAAACCTTCACCTATAATCCAAGAGGAACACTACAGAAATTCACTATATACCACCATGTTTGACAACCTAAAAATATATTTTACGTCGTGCTTAAATATTCGTGCGTAAATATTTTTCTGCGGCTATCGGAACATATACTCTAAACGTGCATTCAATGAATTGCTCGAAACACCTGTACACATGCCGAAACCCAAGACTAAAATATATTCTTGTCTATTACAATTGATTTCATATACTGGCTCTATGTTTATTAGCAAGGCGATATGCAAGTGGATATACCTTTAAGATGTTTTTTTTTTCTTGGAGACTCTAGTGTGTGGTGCTGAAGACTTCGAGTGTCAAGTATTAAAACTAACACTCTTTACCTAAGCTAGCTGGCCTGTTGCCATAAATTGCTGTCGGGGGAGGGGCTACAGCTCCGCCTCGAAGAAGCTTCAAGCGTATGCGTTACCCAAGCGACCTTAAATGCTGCTGGGGGTAGCTCTCTATCGCGCCAGCAAGGAAACCCAGCTCGGTGGAGAATCTAAAGGGCGGTAGTACGAGCCGATTGTCGAGACAGCGGTACGTGGCTTGAATTAGATGTTCGCAATTTTTAAACATTATAAAAAGAGTTCTAAGGAATAATTAGAAAATGTTAATACAAAGTTCTTCACCCCAGTAGCAGTGGGACAGATGGGGTTCAGTGCACACCACTGCCTTACACATTAGCATAGGAAAATTAACACAACGAAAATTACTCAGATGAGCTGCATATTGGTAAATATGTGGGTGGGAGGTGTGGCCAGTCTTAAGGAATATAATGGGTAGGAATAACGTTGGGAAATAGGAGTTTTTTAAAGAAGGCCATCGATATTTATGATCATTTTGTTTTTCCACAGGGAAATTTAACATAATTTTTAACAGAATCTAGAGTGGGAAAATATCATCAACGCTGCATTAAGAGAATCCTACGAATAAAGACAGACGCTCTAACGTAAGTGTTCTGGAGCAAGTCCGTGCCCCTTATGGTTATGCAAATCTTTATACAGAAGCGTTGTGAGTGTTGTATGTCCTCCGCTCTCTTCGCTCAGCGCCAGCCAGCCGCACGCACGCAAGCGTGGATCATTCGAGACTCGACGCGCAGTCTTCAGTGCGCGTGTCTGTTACGTCGTGTGCAGTATATAAGGAGCTGCCTGTCTGTCACTCAGGAGGATTCTCCCCAGTGTCCTGCTCCAGAATACACTGAACGTCGAACACGGAGGCTACTCCTCTTAAAAATGTGTCTCGACCAGGTGGACGGAATTCTGGTAGTATGAGGTTTCACCTCAGGTCACTATTCCACTTTCCCGTTCCTTCATACATGTCGAGCCCCGATGTTGTATGCCACACATCCCCAAGCTCACTCAAGCTCCGACACACACATTAGATTCTCTAATTGTGAACATAGCTTTCATTTAGTACAAGCTTATGAACTCAGACACTTCAAGTTAGAAGGAACTCTCTTAGCTAATCTATGCTAGTGCAAATGATAGTTTTCAACTATCACGAACTATTTCTTTCCCAAGAACTATCTTTTCAAGATAGCAGTGAGAATAAATACTGTACATTCAGAGTGTACATAGTGTATAGAAACAGAAACTCTCTCAAGATTAATCATCTACTTTGCTTCAAGACAATTTTATGTTTTATTCCTTTACATACTGTAGAATTCTGTGTGAAGCAAATAAATAAGTTGTGTTCTTGTAAACCTTATCTTGTTTACAACAGTGAGCACTTCGGGAAAATGTCTATTTGCTCCTACAACTCCTTGCTCTTTTGAACTACCGCGGGCGAAACTTATGGCTGACAAACGCAATGTTAAGAAAGTGCGTATATGAATCATTGATGATTATTGTTTAAAGGGGCCTAACATTGATATCATCAGCCCAGAGCTTATATGAATAGCAGGAGTACCATCAAGGACCAGTGGATATCTAAGACAACGTCTGCCAACATTGTGGAAGAGTCTGTGGTTCCAGAATTGAATTATACAGCCATCAAATAACTCATGTGATTTGAATTTTACCTTCGGAAGAAAATCATGCTTGCTAATGAGTGATAGCTAAATCCCGGATTTTTATGCACTATCAGGTTAGATTGCAAACTAATTTGGTTAGTAGGAAGTGTCGGCCACCCGCTCTTCCATAATGTAGCAAGAGTAACACAAATTACAGGGGTTCTGATGGGCCGATCCCCTAATACTTATGCAAACACCGTAACATAGTAATTGTGAAGGTAGACTATATTTGCTACTGGCTTCAGTAAGTTTCCATTCTAACGTATCAATGCTTAAAAATCCGGGCTCTAGTGTTAGCCTAATAATAATAATAATAATAATAATAATAATAATACATATGTGACGAACAATGATTACCACGGTTACGAAGGTGGAGTGAAATCCAGGTAGACACATGGCCCAAAACCATATTCATGTTAAAAATATTTTAATTACATTCCGTATAGGACGACGAGTCTTCATTTTATTGACAAAAGATTCCTGGTCTTTACAGATATACGAGTACATCATGCCACAATAGTTAAACGTCTTCTGCATGTAGAAATATCACTGACGTGAATCCTTAAGCCCTGCTGACCGGATCTATGCTGGTAACATCAAAGAGATCTTCGCTTGAATTCTCCTCAAATCGAAGTACTTGACTTGCTTCCATTTCGGCTCGTCTGCTTTTCTCAATACACTCATCATTTCTCTTCCCCAGTTAATAGACCGTACAGTAAATATATTCTCTATGGAGCAGCAAGCGATCCTCATCTGTTCCATGAGTAATTTACTTGAAATTACCTTAATTAGGAATGCACAAGGATATCAAAATTATTATTAAAATTATTAGATACAGATTGATTTAATTATACGGGTAAGCTAACCTGTAATATGAGTCTGTAGAAGTAGTTGCGTAAGTATCAGGGGTTTTAAAAGTGCCTGCTCCTTGTGGTTAAGCAAATCTTTAAACAGGAGCGTTGTGAGGCCTTCGGGAAGTGGTAATATGAACCTTCAGAAAAAGTTGCATAAGTACCGGGGGCAAACAATAGTAATGGTCATGTTCATGCAAGTGGCACTGTTGTCAAATGGTCTAGGCTCTTGGTCATAGGGAGCCGGGTTCGATTTACAGCCAGACCGGGGATTTGGACTCTGTATGGTTAATTCATCTAGCTCGAAAACTAAGTGTTTATGTTAGTCTTTGTTGTCAGTAAACTAGGTAACTAAAAATACTATAATAATATTGCGTTCTTCGTCTGTGTTCAGTTGCTAGGTGTATGATGGTGCCAGTATCATGATGAACTGCGTACCTTGTTCAAATCAGAACGGATAGAAGTAACCTTTACTTTGTACTTTACCATATGGTCAACACATTACACTACCAACCACCACATAAATACATGATAATTGATACATGGCTCCACATATGTTAGTGCCATCTCTAGAAACTTGCCGGCCTCCAGGGACGTTGCATCTACGTTGCTGGCGTTGCCTTTACTTATTTTAAAACTTCTTTATTTGTTTTATTTCAGTCCAGATATTTCTTGTAAATCTTCTCCAGGACCATATTTCAATTGCCTAAAATGTTTCCTTTCTTGTTTACAGACGGATCAACTTCTTCAAAAATATAGTAAGTGTCTTCACAAACTGCTTCTTTCTTTCCATACTGAGAAAATTATTTACCAATAAAGTTCTTCTCTCTGCGGAAACAATATTATTATAGTATCCATCGTTATCCATGTAGTTATCAATAAACTAGGTAATTTCAAATTCCATAATGATATTGCGATCCATGTTCAGTTGCTGGGGGTACGATGGTGCAAATGTTATGAACTGATTACTCCAACCAACTGTGTGTAATCCATAACTTTCTACTTTAGGATGGGAGTCAATCACAGTTCCGCATGAAGGTAACCACCCTGTGCCATTTGATGGGGCAGGTAGTGCTGTGGAAGCCTTTATTTTCAATTACTATTATAAGATTAGAGTGGCAGTGCATATACGTGTTAATTTACCACATTTAGAGCCCATGCTGAGTACAGCGAAAGCCTTGACTTTCCACTAATCCAAATTTTTAAACTCTAACCTAATTAGGATCGAGATTAAAATGTAGTGGTGAAATATCTCTTGCAGATCTCCATTCATAATAGTTGCTGGTAACGAAATGGACCTGCATCATTTCTTATTCAATTACCGAATGAATTAGATAATAGTTGACAATCCCAACACCTGTCTAATAATTATTATAGACGAAGCAAGCAGAAACTTTTCAGACTCGGCCACTGAAACATAAACATTGCAATGGATTTCCTGGCATTTTCAGGTGATCTCGCGTTTCTTCCCTGATTCCTTCGACAAATCAACAAAACAGATTAATAATCTTAGGGCAAGCAGAGATGACGGGACTCCAGATAACCTTCGAGAAAGCTAATTTAAAAACTGCCTGAATGCTAGAGTGAAGTGTAGTGAGGACATAATTAATATAAGTTCAAAAATTCAAATTGTTAATAGTTTAAATAGAACCTGATGATGTCCTTTGAAGAACGAAACATGTCATTCTATTTTAATTATGATGTTCCTTTTCCAGGTTTAATTACGTCGAATAGTCGAATCCTATTAAAACAGGGGTAAAGCCAAAGCAGACTAAATGAAGTAGACTAGGGAAATCAAAATCAGTATGAAACAGGCAGGAATTACACCTACAGCTATACAAAGTCGGGTAATCTTCAGGTAGAAAATTCAAAAATGGCAAGTTGACCAAGAGGAAAGACCAAAGAAGACTGGAACAACCTGATCTGAAGAGAGAAAAGAAGCTCGCAGTAAAAGAATGTAACAAATATGAGCACAAATAAATTTAAATACACGCCTCTAAGTAATTTGCGTAGTCGTAATGGGCTTATTCACAATAATAATAATAATGTGATTGCCTCTAAGCACAGTCTTCTCTGTAGAAGTATTTTTCTCAACCTTTGTAAACACGTCACTGAGCAAAACTTTAAATTGGCCGTCTCCTTTACTTCTAGTTGTTCTTGAAGGGGATAATGTTAAAGTTCGTTTAATGACCTCTTAGCCGTAACTTTGGGAGCATCAGTGTAGAAGCTGTTAACTTCGCCTACGCTAGTTGTAATCGGCTTCTGGTAGACTTAACTGTACTTCACAAGGAAAGCAAGGAACAGTATTTATACCATACATAGTTCTGATTGTGAAATTCTGTAAATGCGTGGTTGAAAGCTCGGTGCAAGCAGTAGTTCATTAACCCTGTAAGTGCCAAGTGTTGCCAATGTTGAAGACATTTCTTAGCAGAAAAAATAAGTGTCCCCATACTGCGAAGTTAAGCAATTCCTCAATTGTGCCGAAAGTTGAAGGGATTTAGGGGCCGGAAAGTTTTCAAATTGTGAGGTTTGGATATCACCAACAAACTAAAAAATATTCCAAAATCACTTGTGGCCTAAATGTAATTCCGGGAAAACTACCAAAAATCGCTATTTTCTTCGCTCGTTTTCTTTTAGATTCAAATCCTAAACAAATTAACATTTTTTTCATAATTATTTCCGTAATGTGTTCCTTTGTCCAATACCCTCAGGATTTTTTTAATTTTTGAAAAATGTCCGTACCAATATAGTTATACGGGCTTAAGTGCATGGACTCACATTAGCACTCGTAGTGGTATTAAAAAAATCAAACTACTAATCTAATCGACCGGATAAAGGTGATTAAGAAAAGGTTTTTAATTTTTAGGAATAATTAAAGAATATATATTTTCATAATTTATTATATTTTATTTACATAAATGTTTTCAACATTGAGTTGCTTGCCTGATAGGATAGTACTGTGGATTTTTCCTAAATGTCAGGCCATTCACTGAGGCATTGCACATTTATTCTTAAACAAATTTAAGCATGCTTAGATGGAGAGAAGTTAGAAAGTTAGACATCTAGCACACCACGTTACAAAGAAAACTTTATTTAAGATGTTCACGAAAGTATTAGCTAATTTATTTATTTATCTGGTGAGTACCAGGTGAGGAAAATTTTGAAAAACTATACAAGTTTTTCTTTCCATATACTCAATTTCTCCATTAATGATAAAAAAACACGCACTTTAAAAATTACCGTATAATAACATGCAAAATTTCTTCTAGTGAAAAAAATATTAAGTTCACAAACGTAAACACAGAAAAAAGAATTCAAAAGAATTAAAATTTCCGAGCTGTACACAGTTCCGACAGCCGAGCGAGAAATTCTCGCAGAGGTTTCTTTACCTGCTGCACCTCACAATTACAGTTCGAAGTAAACAATTCAAAACTAAACTCAATAATGGGTCCGAAGATAACGAAAGGTGTTAACAGCAACTGCGAACGTGAAGTTGCATAGCAGCTGAGACGACAGGGGAATGAGGAAAAAGCAACTGAATTTGTACCTACCTCGAGCTTGACTGAGTCATTTTTGGCTAATGAGAAATATGTGACAAAAGACTTGAAGCTTTGTCTTCGATGTCTTCCTTGTTATAATAGCATAAGTGAAAAATACATTACGTTATAGCTGATTAAACGAATACAAGTACTATGCTTCGCATACGTGACGTTGGTATTCTAGCGCAATGTTTCGCAATTCTAGGATTAAGACTACCGTACTCTTTGTGCTTAAACGTGGTGTGTCTAAAACGTTAGGCTAATCCTATCAGAAAACAAACAAAACCGAAGTTGTCTCGCAAAATCCACTACATCACAAGTTTGGCACTGCCCATGTAACTCCTGTAAATTGCCAGCAAAGGCCTCTTTAGAAACTGATCGTAGAACGGCTGTCATACTATCTTAGATGAATGTGAGAATGAACTATCAATAGAAAGATGTTTTCATTCCGGTTTGACCCATTTTAATTGATCAACGGTCAGCAAATTCATTGCACTCGTTTTTCAAAAGATATGGCAGTAGTCGCCGACTCAGGAAAGAATCTAAAATGCTAGACACGCTTTCATCTGCATTAGCTGACTTACAAATGAAAATCAGTGCTAAGTAAACAAAGGTGTTAGTTGTCAGCGAACATCCTGAGCTAGTGTGTATTAATATCAAACTGCGAACAAGATGACAGAACTGCTTTTGACGGGTTTTTCAAAGACGTCGAGGTCCCAGAATTAGTCTCGCAGGTCACAAAAATTCCCTTATCTTGGATGCATTACTATATGTCTTTTCACGAGAGTTTAATCCTAATGTAAAGATGGTATGTCCACGCCTCCGCCAAAGAAAGAATTGTGATTCGCTGAGCGTGTAGTACCAACCTCCACCCCGTCAACGTCTCGTGTTCGGACGTCCAGGGCTGCGCATCGCATACGACAACAGTGCGAAGATCTGAACTTCTGAATAAACTACTAAACCTGGATTCTGCTCACTTGGTTTATTGAACACATTCACGATGCACTGTCTATGGTCACTTATGAGCGGTTTTCCTCTTTTGTTCTTCACTACACGCGATGGTCCTACCTCTTGCTCCATTTCTCTCATTATGGATACTGACACTGTCTGTTGCTGCAAGATGCAACACCTTATCTCCACGCTGTACAGATTGAGACTTTCCGTCACTACGAGAAGACTTCCTGTATTACACCACACCTTGTCCCTTCATATATCGTTATTTAATCACTATTTTATATTTTTAAAATCACATATATGACAATTTGATTACGTACTCTTCCAAACTCTCAAAATGTAATAAACTAAAATAAAATAAAATTAATGCCACGTACTACTTTTCTTCGAGCTCTCATACAGTCGAGTGAGTGCGACGGTTGCTTCTCCAATCAACTACGTCTGTGTCCACGTGCAAAGGAAACGTGCTCCGCCTATTTCTTTACATCAGGATTAAACTCTCGTGAAAAGACATATACATAACACACCAGATGTAGCATGGAAAACAAGAGGATAGGACTGGCCAAACAAGTGTTCATCATCAAAAGAAATTTGCTCCCAAGTAAACTCCTGGACATCCAAGTTAGAAAAAGCTTTGCATGCTCTTATACGATTGTGAATCCCGGACATTAACTGAAGAAGACAGGAAACTCTGAGGAACATACAGCGAGCGAGCGAGCGGTCGTTCGATTGTTAACTCTTCGTATTCTGACGTAACCTACCTGCTGGCACCAATACCCCAGTGAAATCAGTTATTAAACATCCCATGCATCATTAGAGCAAACGGGCGCTTTCGGGACACCTAGTATATTTTCCTTCATACTTTTTGGTAATTTTCTCGCTCGTTTTAACTCATATTTTGGCATTTACTAGGTCTTCAAAATCCTGGCCCTGCACATCAGT